>NW_028168804.1:0-2000 GCF_964237585.1 Gallinula chloropus
GGGCGGGGTCCTGGGACCGGGCCGGGGGGGCGGGGCCTGGAGGGGCGGGGCCCGGGCGGGGGGCGGGGCCCTGTGTCCCGGTCCTGGCCCGGTCCGAGACCCTGACCCTGGTCCTGGCCCTGCCTGACCCCGGCCCCGCGTCACCCGGACCTGGCCCCGGGCCTGGCCGAGACCTTGGCCCTGCCCCTGACCCTGCCCCGGGGCTGGGCCTGGTCCTGCCCCACCCTGACCTGCCCCTGGGCCTGGGCCAGGGCCTGACCCCGCCTGGCCCAGCCTCTGACCCTGACTGAGACCCTGGTCCCGGCCCCTCCCCTGCCTGACCCTGGGCCTGACCCTGACCCTGACCCCGTCCCAGCTTCACCCTGACCCCGGCCCTGGCCCTGGGCCTGACCCTGACCCTGACCCCGGTCTTGGTCCTGCCTGAGCCCCACAACCCTGACCCCATCTGACCCCAGCCCTGGGCCTCCCTCACCCTCAGCGAGACCCTGAGCCTGGCCCTGGGCCTGGCCCTGAGCCTCCTTCTGCCCCTGCACAAGACCCCTGACCCCGACCCTGCCCCTGACTGAGACCCCTGGCCCTGCCCCTGACTGAGACCCCTGCCCCTGCCCAAGCCCCCTGGCCCTGCCCAAGACCCCTGCTCCTGACTGAGACCCCTGCCTCTGCCCCTGACTGAGACCCCTGCCCCTGACTGAGACCCCTGCCCCTGCCCCTGGCCCTGCCCAAGACCCCTGCCCCTGACTGAGACCCCTGCCCCTGCTCCTGGCCCTGCCCGAGCCCCCTGCCCCTGACTGAGACCCCTGCCCCTGGCCCTGCCCAAGCCCCCTGGCCCTGCCCGAGCCCCCTGCCCCTGACTGAGACCCCTGCCCCTGCCCCTGGCCCTGCCCGAGCCCCCTGCCCCTGCCCAAGCCCCCTGCCCCTGACTGAGACCCCTGCCCCTGCCCCTGGCCCTGCCCGAGCCCCCTGCCCCTGCCCAAGCCCCCTGCCCCTGACTGAGACCCCTGCCCCTGCCCCTGGCCCTGCCCGAGCCCCCTGCCCCTGACTGAGACCCCTGCCCCTGACTGAGCCCCCTGCCCCTGCCAGGACGGGCGGGGGGAGCTGATCTTCTACGAGCGCCCCGACGCCACCGGCCCCAAACTCTCCAGCTTCAGCATCACCCCCACGGACGACCCCGATGGCCTGGAGGTGAGGGGGGGCCCGGGGCCAAAGCACCCGGGGGGGCTGGCTGGAGGGGGTCTTGGGGCCAACACCCCCGGGGGACTCATTGGGGGGCCCCTGGGACAACACACACTGGGGGGGGAGGGGGTCTCAGTGGGGGGGGGGTCCTTGGGGCGGGGGTCCATAGAAGGGGCTCCCTGGGCCAACACACCCTGGGGGACTTGGTGGGGGTCTCCCTGGGGGATAGTTGCTGGGGGGGGCTGGCTGGGGGGGCTCCCTGGGCCAACACACCCCAGGGGTCTCACTGGGGGGGAGTCTCTGGGGCAACACACCCGGGGGGGCTGTCTAGGGGGGGGGTCCCTGGGGCAACGCACCCGGGGGGCTTGTTGGGGGGGTGTTTCTGGGGGGGGTGTGTTTCTGGGGGGGGTGTTGCTGGGGGGGGGTGTTGCTGGGGGGGGTGTGTTTCTGGGGGGGTGTTGCTGGGGGTGTTTCTGGGGGGGTGTTTCTGGGGGGGGTGTTGCTGGGGGGGTGTTGCTGGGGGGGTGTTGCTGGGGGGGGGTGTTGCTGAGGGGTGTGTGTTTCTGGGGGGGTGTTGCTGGGGGTGTTTCTGGGGGGTGTTGCTGGGGGGGTGTTGCTGCGGGGGTGTTGTTGGGGGGGTGTTGCTGGGGGGGTGTTGCTGGGGGGGTGTTGCTGGGGGGGTGTTACTGGGGGTGTTTCAGGGGGTGTTGCTGGGGGTGCTGCTGGGGGGCTCGTGCCCCTCCCCAGTGCGAGCTCCAGTCCCGGGCCAGGCGGTGCTGGCGCAGGCGCTGGGGGTGCTGGGGGTGGTGAGGAAGGAGCGACTCCTC
>NW_028168803.1:0-15000 GCF_964237585.1 Gallinula chloropus
CCCAAAGCGAAGGAGCCAGGACCCAAAGACCTAGCTGGCCTGAAGGGGCCCCAGGGGGCCCCCAAGCAGCCCCTCTCCATTTGGGTCTGGGGGCTTTCGTTGGGCCGGGAACCTGGGAGGTACCTGCCCGGTTGCAGGTCGCGGCCCGAGAAGCACTCTCCGGCCAACGTGCCGAACGTCCAGCGACTGCTCCCAAAGCGAAGGAGCCAGGACCCAAAGACCTAGCTGGCCTGAAGGGGCCCCAGGGGGCCCCCAAGCAGCCCCTCTCCATTTGGGTCTGGGGGCTTTCGTTGGGCCGGGAACCTGGGAGGTACCTGCCCGGTTGCAGGTCGCGGCCCGAGAAGCACTCTCCGGCCAACGTGCCCAACGTCCAGTGACTGCTCCCAAAGCGAAGGAGCCAGGACCCAAAGACCTAGCTGGCCTGAAGGGGCCCCAGGGGGCCCCCAAGCAGCCCCTCTCCATTTGGGTCTGGGGGCTTTCGTTGGGCCGGGAACCTGGGAGGTACCTGCCCGGTTGCAGGTCGCGGCCCGAGAAGCACTCTCCGGCCAACGTGCCAAACGTCCAGCGACTGCTCCCAAAGCGAAGGAGCCAGGACCCAAAGACCTAGCTGGCCTGAAGGGGCCCCAGGGGGCCCCCAAGCAGCCCCTTTCCATTTGGGTCTGGGGGCTTTCGTTGGGCCGGGAACCTGGGAGGTACCTGCCCGGTTGCAGGTCGCGGCCCGAGAAGCACTCTCCGGCCAACGTGCCAAACGTCCAGCGACTGCTCCCAAAGCGAAGGAGCCAGGACCCAAAGACCTAGCTGGCCTGAAGGGGCCCCAGGGGGCCCCCAAGCAGCCCCTCTCCATTTGGGTCTGGGGGCTTTCGTTGGGCCGGGAACCTGGGAGGTACCTGCCCGGTTGCAGGTCGCGGCCCGAGAAGCACTCTCCGGCCAACGTGCCAAACGTCCAGCGACTGCTCCCAAAGCGAAGGAGCCAGGACCCAAAGACCTAGCTGGCCTGAAGGGGCCCCAGGGGGCCCCCAAGCAGCCCCTCTCCATTTGGGTCTGGGGGCTTTCGTTGGGCCGGGAACCTGGGAGGTACCTGCCCGGTTGCAGGTCGCGGCCCGAGAAGCACTCTCCGGCCAACGTGCCGAACGTCCAGCGACTGCTCCCAAAGCGAAGCAGCCAGGTCCCAAAGACCTAGCTAGCCTGAAGGGGCCCCAGGGGGCCCCCAAGCAGCCCCTCTCCATTTGGGTCTGGGGGCTTTCGTTGGGCCGGGAACCTGGGAGGTACCTGCCCGGTTGCAGGTCGCGGCCCGAGAAGCACTCTCCGGCCAACGTGCCAAACGTCCAGCGACTGCTCCCAAAGCGAAGGAGCCAGGACCCAAAGACCTAGCTGGCCTGAAGGGGCCCCAGGGGGCCCCCAAGCAGCCCCTCTCCATTTGGGTCTGGGGGCTTTCGTTGGGCCGGGAACCTGGGAGGTACCTGCCCGGTTGCAGGTCGCGGCCCGAGAAGCACTCTCCGGCCAACGTGCCAAACGTCCAGCGACTGCTCCCAAAGCGAAGGAGCCAGGACCCAAAGACCTAGCTGGCCTGAAGGGGCCCCAGGGGGCCCCCAAGCAGCCCCTCTCCATTTGGGTCTGGGGGCTTTCGTTGGGCCGGGAACCTGGGAGGTACCTGCCCGGTTGCAGGTCGCGGCCCGAGAAGCACTCTCCGGCCAACGTGCCGAACGTCCAGCGACTGCTCCCAAAGCGAAGGAGCCAGGACCCAAAGACCTAGCTGGCCTGAAGGGGCCCCAGGGGGCCCCCAAGCAGCCCCTCTCCATTTGGGTCTGGGGGCTTTCGTTGGGCCGGGAACCTGGGAGGTACCTGCCCGGTTGCAGGTCGCGGCCCGAGAAGCACTCTCCGGCCAACGTGCCGAACGTCCAGCGACTGCTCCCAAAGCGAAGGAGCCAGGACCCAAAGACCTAGCTGGCCTGAAGGGGCCCCAGGGGGCCCCCAAGCAGCCCCTCTCCATTTGGGTCTGGGGGCTTTCGTTGGGCCGGGAACCTGGGAGGTACCTGCCCGGTTGCAGGTCGCGGCCCGAGAAGCACTCTCCGGCCAACGTGCAAAACGTCCAGCGACTGCTCCCAAAGCGAAGGAGCCAGGACCCAAAGACCTAGCTGGCCTGAAGGGGCCCCAGGGGGCCCCCAAGCAGCCCCTCTCCATTTGGGTCTGGGGGCTTTCGTTGGGCCGGGAACCTGGGAGGTACCTGCCCGGTTGCAGGTCGCGGCCCGAGAAGCACTCTCCGGCCAACGTGCCAAACGTCCAGCGACTGCTCCCAAAGCGAAGGAGCCAGGACCCAAAGACCTAGCTGGCCTGAAGGGGCCCCAGGGGGCCCCCAAGCAGCCCCTCTCCATTTGGGTCTGGGGGCTTTCGTTGGGCCGGGAACCTGGGAGGTACCTGCCCGGTTGCAGGTCGCGGCCCGAGAAGCACTCTCCGGCCAACGTGCCGAACGTCCAGCGACTGCTCCCAAAGCGAAGGAGCCAGGACCCAAAGACCTAGCTGGCCTGAAGGGGCCCCAGGGGGCCCCCAAGCAGCCCCTCTCCATTTGGGTCTGGGGGCTTTCGTTGGGCCGGGAACCTGGGAGGTACCTGCCCGGTTTGCAGGTCGCGGCCCGAGAAGCACTCTCCGGCCAACGTGCCGAACGTCCAGCGACTGCTCCCAAAGCGAAGGAGCCAGGACCCAAAGACCTAGCTGGCCTGAAGGGGCCCCAGGGGGCCCCCAAGCAGCCCCTCTCCATTTGGGTCTGGGGGCTTTCGTTGGGCCGGGAACCTGGGAGGTACCTGCCCGGTTGCAGGTCGCGGCCCGAGAAGCACTCTCCGGCCAACGTGCCGAACGTCCAGCGACTGCTCCCAAAGCGAAGGAGCCAGGACCCAAAGACCTAGCTGGCCTGAAGGGGCCCCAGGGGGCCCCCAAGCAGCCCCTCTCCATTTGGGTCTGGGGGCTTTCGTTGGGCCGGGAACCTGGGAGGTACCTGCCCGGTTGCAGGTCGCGGCCCGAGAAGCACTCTCCGGCCAACGTGCCGAACGTCCAGCGACTGCTCCCAAAGCGAAGGAGCCAGGACCCAAAGACCTAGCTGGCCTGAAGGGGCCCCAGGGGGCCCCCAAGCAGCCCCTCTCCATTTGGGTCTGGGGGCTTTCGTTGGGCCGGGAACCTGGGAGGTACCTGCCCGGTTGCAGGTCGCGGCCCGAGAAGCACTCTCCGGCCAACGTGCCAAACGTCCAGCGACTGCTCCCAAAGCGAAGGAGCCAGGACCCAAAGACCTAGCTGGCCTGAAGGGGCCCCAGGGGGCCCCCAAGCAGCCCCTCTCCATTTGGGTCTGGGGGCTTTCGTTGGGCCGGGAACCTGGGAGGTACCTGCCCGGTTGCAGGCCGCGGCCCGAGAAGCACTCTCCGGCCAACGTGCCGAACGTCCAGCGACTGCTCCCAAAGCGAAGGAGCCAGGACCCAAAGACCTAGCTGGCCTGAAGGGGCCCCAGGGGGCCCCCAAGCAGCCCCTCTCCATTTGGGTCTGGGGGCTTTCGTTGGGCCGGGAACCTGGGAGGTACCTGCCCGGTTGCAGGTCGCGGCCCGAGAAGCACTCTCCGGCCAACGTGCCAAACGTCCAGCGACTGTTCCCAAAGCGAAGGAGCCAGGACCCAAAGACCTAGCTGGCCTGAAGGGGCCCCAGGGGGCCCCCAAGCAGCCCCTCTCCATTTGGGTCTGGGGGCTTTCGTTGGGCCGGGAACCTGGGAGGTACCTGCCCGGTTGCAGGTCGCGGCCCGAGAAGCACTCTCCGGCCAACGTGCCGAACGTCCAGCGACTGCTCCCAAAGCGAAGGAGCCAGGACCCAAAGACCTAGCTGGCCTGAAGGGGCCCCAGGGGGCCCCCAAGCAGCCCCTCTCCATTTGGGTCTGGGGCTTTCGTTGGGCCGGGAACCTGGGAGGTACCTGCCCGGTTGCAGGTCGCGGCCCGAGAAGCACTCTCCGGCCAACGTGCCGAACGTCCAGCGACTGCTCCCAAAGCGAAGGAGCCAGGACCCAAAGACCTAGCTGGCCTGAAGGGGCCCCAGGGGGCCCCCAAGCAGCCCCTCTCCATTTGGGTCTGGGGGCTTTCGTTGGGCTGGGAACCTGGGAGGTACCTGCCCGGTTGCAGGTCGCGGCCCGAGAAGCACTCTCCGGCCAACGTGCCGAACGTCCAGCGACTGCTCCCAAAGCGAAGGAGCCAGGACCCAAAGACCTAGCTGGCCTGAAGGGGCCCCAGGGGGCCCCCAAGCAGCCCCTCTCCATTTGGGTCTGGGGGCTTTCGTTGGGCCGGGAACCTGGGAGGTACCTGCCCGGTTGCAGGTCGCGGCCCGAGAAGCACTCTCCGGCCAACGTGCCAAACGTCCAGCGACTGCTCCCAAAGCGAAGGAGCCAGGACCCAAAGACCTAGCTGGCCTGAAGGGGCCCCAGGGGGCCCCCAAGCAGCCCCTCTCCATTTGGGTCTGGGGGCTTTCGTTGGGCCGGGAACCTGGGAGGTACCTGCCCGGTTGCAGGTCGCGGCCCGAGAAGCACTCTCCGGCCAACGTGCCAAACGTCCAGCGACTGCTCCCAAAGCGAAGGAGCCAGGACCCAAAGACCTAGCTGGCCTGAAGGGGCCCCAGGGGGCCCCCAAGAAGCCCCTTTCCATTTGGGTCTGGGGGCTTTCGTTGGGCCGGGAACCTTGGAGGTACCTGCCCGGTTGCAGGTCGCGGCCCGAGAAGCACTCTCCGGCCAACGTGCCAAACGTCCAGCGACTGCTCCCAAAGCGAAGGAGCCAGGACCCAAAGACCTAGCTGGCCTGAAGGGGCCCCAGGGGGCCCCCAAGCAGCCCCTCTCCATTTGGGTCTGGGGGCTTTCCTTGGGCCGGGAACCTGGGAGGTACCTGCCCGGTTGCAGGTCGCGGCCCGAGAAGCACTCTCCGGCCAACGTGCCAAACGTCCAGCGACTGCTCCCAAAGCGAAGGAGCCAGGACCCAAAGACCTAGCTGGCCTGAAGGGGCCCCAGGGGGCCCCCAAGCAGCCCCTCTCCATTTGGGTCTGGGAGCTTTCGTTGGGCCGGGAACCTGGGAGGTACCTGCCCGGTTGCAGGTCGCGGCCCGAGAAGCACTCTCCGGCCAACGTGCCGAACGTCCAGCGACTGCTCCCAAAGCGAAGGAGCCAGGACCCAAAGACCTAGCTGGCCTGAAGGGGCCCCAGGGGGCCCCCAAGCAGCCCCTCTCCATTTGGGTCTGGGGGCTTTCATTGGCCCGGGAACCTGGGAGGTACCTGCCCGGTTGCAGGTCGCGGCCCGAGAAGCACTCTCCGGCCAACGTGCCGAACGTCCAGCGACTGCTCCCAAAGCGAAGGAGCCAGGACCCAAAGACCTAGCTGGCCTGAAGGGGCCCCAGGGGGCCCCCAAGCAGCCCCTCTCCATTTGGGTCTGGGGGCTTTCGTTGGGCCGGGAACCTGGGAGGTACCTGCCCGGTTGCAGGTCGCGGCCCGAGAAGCACTCTCCGGCCAACGTGCCAAACGTCCAGCGACTGCTCCCAAAGCGAAGGAGCCAGGACCCAAAGACCTAGCTGGCCTGAAGGGGCCCCAGGGGGCCCCCAAGCAGCCCCTCTCCATTTGGGTCTGGGGGCTTTCGTTGGGCCGGGAACCTGGGAGGTACCTGCCCGGTTGCAGGTCGCGGCCCGAGAAGCACTCTCCGGCCAACGTGCCAAACGTCCAGCGACTGCTCCCAAAGCGAAGGAGCCAGGACCCAAAGACCTAGCTGGCCTGAAGGGGCCCCAGGGGGCCCCCAAGCAGCCCCTCTCCATTTGGGTCTGGGGGCTTTCGTTGGGCCGGGAACCTGGGAGGTACCTGCCCGGTTGCAGGTCGCGGCCCGAGAAGCACTCTCCGGCCAACGTGCCGAACGTCCAGCGACTGCTCCCAAAGTGAAGGAGCCAGGACCCAAAGACCTAGCTGGCCTGAAGGGGCCCCAGGGGGCCCCCAAGCAGCCCCTCTCCATTTGGGTCTGGGGGCTTTCGTTGGGCCGGGAACCTGGGAGGTACCTGCCCGGTTGCAGGTCGCGGCCCGAGAAGCACTCTCCGGCCAACGTGCCGAACGTCCAGCGACTGCTCCCAAAGCGAAGGAGCCAGGACCCAAAGACCTAGCTGGCCTGAAGGGGCCCCAGGGGGCCCCCAAGCAGCCCCTCTCCATTTGGGTCTGGGGGCTTTCGTTGGGCCGGGAACCTGGGAGGTACCTGCCCGGTTGCAGGTCGCGGCCCGAGAAGCACTCTCCGGCCAACGTGCCAAACGTCCAGCGACTGCTCCCAAAGCGAAGGAGCCAGGACCCAAAGACCTAGCTGGCCTGAAGGGGCCCCAGGGGGCCCCCAAGCAGCCCCTCTCCATTTGGGTCTGGGGGCTTTCGTTGGGCCGGGAACCTGGGAGGTACCTGCCCGGTTGCAGGCCGCGGCCCGAAAAGCACTCTCCGGCCAACGTGCCGAACGTCCAGCGACTGCTCCCAAAGCGAAGGAGCCAGGACCCAAAGACCTAGCTGGCCTGAAGGGGCCCCAGGGGGCCCCCAAGCAGCCCCTTTCCATTTGGGTCTGGGGGCTTTCGTTGGGCCGGGAAACTGGGAGGTACCTGCCCGGTTGCAGGTCGCGGCCCGAGAAGCACTCTCCGGCCAACGTGCCAAACGTCCAGCGACTACTCCCAAAGCGAAGGAGCCAGGACCCAAAGACCTAGCTGGCCTGAAGGGGCCCCAGGGGGCCCCCAAGCAGCCCCTCTCCATTTGGGTCTGGGGGCTTTCGTTGGGCCGGGAACCTGGGAGGTACCTGCCCGGTTGCAGGTCGCGGCCCGAGAAGCACTCTCCGGCCAACGTGCCGAACGTCCAGCGACTGCTCCCAAAGCGAAGGAGCCAGGACCCAAAGACCTAGCTGGCCTGAAGGGGCCCCAGGGGGCCCCCAAGCAGCCCCTCTCCATTTGGGTCTGGGGGCTTTCGTTGGGCCGGGAACCTGGGAGGTACCTGCCCGGTTGCAGGTCGCGGCCCGAGAAGCACTCTCCGGCCAACGTGCCAAACGTCCAGCGACTGCTCCCAAAGCGAAGGAGCCAGGACCCAAAGACCTAGCTGGCCTGAAGGGGCCCCAGGGGGCCCCCAAGCAGCCCCTCTCCATTTGGGTCTGGGGGCTTTCCTTGGGTCGGGAACCTGGGAGGTACCTGCCCGGTTGCAGGTCGCGGCCCGAGAAGCACTCTCCGGCCAACGTGCCAAACGTCCAGCGACTGCTCCCAAAGCGAAGGAGCCAGGACCCAAAGACCTAGCTGGCCTGAAGGGGCCCCAGGGGGCCCCCAAGCAGCCCCTCTCCATTTGGGTCTGGGGGCTTTCGTTGGGCCGGGAACCTGGGAGGTACCTGCCCGGTTGCAGGTCGCGGCCCGAGAAGCACTCTCCGGCCAACGTGCCAAACGTCCAGCGACTGCTCCCAAAGCGAAGGAGCCAGGACCCAAAGACCTAGCTGGCCTGAAGGGGCCCCAGGGGGCCCCCAAGCAGCCCCTCTCCATTTGGGTCTGGGGGCTTTCGTTGGGCCGGGAACCTGGGAGGTACCTGCCCGGTTGCAGGTCGCGGCCCGAGAAGCACTCTCCGGCCAACGTGCCAAACGTCCAGCGACTGCTCCCAAAGCGAAGGAGCCAGGACCCAAAGACCTAGCTGGCCTGAAGGGGCCCCAGGGGGCCCCCAAGCAGCCCCTCTCCATTTGGGTCTGGGGGCTTTCGTTGGGCCGGGAACCTGGGAGGTACCTGCCCGGTTGCAGGTCGCGGCCCGAGAAGCACTCTCCGGCCAACGTGCCAAACGTCCAGCGACTGCTCCCAAAGCGAAGGAGCCAGGACCCAAAGACCTAGCTGGCCTGAAGGGGCCCCAGGGGGCCCCCAAGCAGCCCCTCTCCATTTGGGTCTGGGGGCTTTCGTTGGGCCGGGAACCTGGGAGGTACCTGCCCGGTTGCAGGTCGCGGCCCGAGAAGCACTCTCCGGCCAATGTGCCCAACGTCCAGCGACTGCTCCCAAAGCGAAGGAGCCAGGACCCAAAGACCTAGCTGGCCTGAAGGGGCCCCAGGGGGCCCCCAAGCAGCCCCTCTCCATTTGGGTCTGGGGGCTTTCGTTGGGCCGGGAACCTGGGAGGTACCTGCCCGGTTGCAGGTCGCGGCCCGAGAAGCACTCTCCGGCCAACGTGCCGAACGTCCAGCGACTGCTCCCAAAGCGAAGGAGCCAGGACCCAAAGACCTAGCTGGCCTGAAGGGGCCCCAGGGGGCCCCCAAGCAGCCCCTCTCCATTTGGGTCTGGGGGCTTTCGTTGGGCCGGGAACCTGGGAGGTACCTGCCCGGTTGCAGGTCGCGGCCCGAGAAGCACTCTCCGGCCAACGTGCCAAACGTCCAGCGACTGCTCCCAAAGCGAAGGAGCCAGGACCCAAAGACCTAGCTGGCCTGAAGGGGCCCCAGGGGGCCCCCAAGCAGCCCCTCTCCATTTGGGTCTGGGGGCTTTCGTTGGGCCGGGAACCTGGGAGGTACCTGCCCGGTTGCAGGTCACGGCCCGAGAAGCACTCTCCGGCCAACGTGCCAAACGTCCAGCGACTGCTCCCAAAGCGAAGGAGCCAGGACCCAAAGACCTAGCTGGCCTGAAGGGGCCCCAGGGGGCCCCCAAGCAGCCCCTCTCCATTTGGGTCTGGGGGCTTTCGTTGGGCCGGGAACCTGGGAGGTACCTGCCCGGTTGCAGGTCGCGGCCCGAGAAGCACTCTCCGGCCAACGTGCCAAACGTCCAGCGACTGCTCCCAAAGCGAAGGAGCCAGGACCCAAAGACCTAGCTGGCCTGAAGGGGCCCCAGGGGGCCCCCAAGCAGCCCCTCTCCATTTGGGTCTGGGGGCTTTCGTTGGGCCGGGAACCTGGGAGGTACCTGCCCGGTTGCAGGTCGCGGCCCGAGAAGCACTCTCCGGCCAATGTGCCCAACGTCCAGCGACTGCTCCCAAAGCGAAGGAGCCAGGACCCAAAGACCTAGCTGGCCTGAAGGGGCCCCAGGGGGCCCCCAAGCAGCCCCTCTCCATTTGGGTCTGGGGGCTTTCGTTGGGCCGGGAACCTGGGAGGTACCTGCCCGGTTGCAGGTCGCGGCCCGAGAAGCACTCTCCGGCCAACGTGCCAAACGTCCAGCGACTGCTCCCAAAGCGAAGGAGCCAGGACCCAAAGACCTAGCTGGCCTGAAGGGGCCCCAGGGGGCCCCCAAGCAGCCCCTCTCCATTTGGGTCTGGGGGCTTTCGTTGGGCCGGGAACCTGGGAGGTACCTGCCCGGTTGCAGGTCGCGGCCCGAGAAGCACTCTCCGGCCAACGTGCCAAACGTCCAGCGACTGCTCCCAAAGCGAAGGAGCCAGGACCCAAAGACCTAGCTGGCCTGAAGGGGCCCCAGGGGGCCCCCAAGCAGCCCCTCTCCATTTGGGTCTGGGGGCTTTCGTTGGGCCGGGAACCTGGGAGGTACCTGCCCGGTTGCAGGTCGCGGCCCGAGAAGCACTCTCCGGCCAACGTGCCGAACGTCCAGCGACTGCTCCCAAAGCGAAGGAACCAGGACCCAAAGACCTAGCTGGCCTGAAGGGGCCCCAGGGGGCCCCCAAGCAGCCCCTCTCCATTTGGGTCTGGGGGCTTTCGTTGGGCCGGGAACCTGGGAGGTACCTGCCCGGTTGCAGGTCGCGGCCCGAGAAGCACTCTCCGGCCAACGTGCCGAACGTCCAGCGACTGCTCCCAAAGCGAAGGAGCCAGGACCCAATGACCTAGCTGGCCTGAAGGGGCCCCAGGGGGCCCCCAAGCAGCCCCTCTCCATTTGGGTCTGGGGGCTTTCGTTGGGCCGGGAACCTGGGAGGTACCTTCCCGGTTGCAGGTCGCGGCCCGAGAAGCACTCTCCGGCCAACGTGCCAAACGTCCAGCGACTGCTCCCAAAGCGAAGGAGCCAGGACCCAAAGACCTAGCTGGCCTGAAGGGGCCCCAGGGGGCCCCCAAGCAGCCCCTCTCCATTTGGGTCTGGGGGCTTTCGTTGGGCCGGGAACCTGGGAGGTACCTGCCCGGTTGCAGGTCGCGGCCCGAGAAGCACTCTCCGGCCAACGTGCCAAACGTCCAGCGACTGCTCCCAAAGCGAAGGAGCCAGGACCCAAAGACCTAGCTGGCCTGAAGGGGCCCCAGGGGGCCCCCAAGCAGCCCCTCTCCATTTGGGTCTGGGGGCTTTCGTTGGGCCGGGAACCTGGGAGGTACCTGCCCGGTTGCAGGTCACGGCCCGAGAAGCACTCTCCGGCCAACGTGCCAAACGTCCAGCGACTGCTCCCAAAGCGAAGGAGCCAGGACCCAAAGACCTAGCTGGCCTGAAGGGGCCCCAGGGGGCCCCCAAGCAGCCCCTCTCCATTTGGGTCTGGGGGCTTTCGTTGGGCCGGGAACCTGGGAGGTACCTGCCCGGTTGCAGGTCGCGGCCCGAGAAGCACTCTCCGGCCAACGTGCCAAACGTCCAGCGACTGCTCCCAAAGCGAAGGAGCCAGGACCCAAAGACCTAGCTGGCCTGAAGGGGCCCCAGGGGGCCCCCAAGCAGCCCCTCTCCATTTGGGTCTGGGGGCTTTCGTTGGGCCGGGAACCTGGGAGGTACCTGCCCGGTTGCAGGTCGCGGCCCGAGAAGCACTCTCCGGCCAATGTGCCCAACGTCCAGCGACTGCTCCCAAAGCGAAGGAGCCAGGACCCAAAGACCTAGCTGGCCTGAAGGGGCCCCAGGGGGCCCCCAAGCAGCCCCTCTCCATTTGGGTCTGGGGGCTTTCGTTGGGCCGGGAACCTGGGAGGTACCTGCCCGGTTGCAGGTCGCGGCCCGAGAAGCACTCTCCGGCCAACGTGCCAAACGTCCAGCGACTGCTCCCAAAGCGAAGGAGCCAGGACCCAAAGACCTAGCTGGCCTGAAGGGGCCCCAGGGGGCCCCCAAGCAGCCCCTCTCCATTTGGGTCTGGGGGCTTTCGTTGGGCCGGGAACCTGGGAGGTACCTGCCCGGTTGCAGGTCGCGGCCCGAGAAGCACTCTCCGGCCAACGTGCCAAACGTCCAGCGACTGCTCCCAAAGCGAAGGAGCCAGGACCCAAAGACCTAGCTGGCCTGAAGGGGCCCCAGGGGGCCCCCAAGCAGCCCCTCTCCATTTGGGTCTGGGGGCTTTCGTTGGGCCGGGAACCTGGGAGGTACCTGCCCGGTTGCAGGTCGCGGCCCGAGAAGCACTCTCCGGCCAACGTGCCGAACGTCCAGCGACTGCTCCCAAAGCGAAGGAACCAGGACCCAAAGACCTAGCTGGCCTGAAGGGGCCCCAGGGGGCCCCCAAGCAGCCCCTCTCCATTTGGGTCTGGGGGCTTTCGTTGGGCCGGGAACCTGGGAGGTACCTGCCCGGTTGCAGGTCGCGGCCCGAGAAGCACTCTCCGGCCAACGTGCCGAACGTCCAGCGACTGCTCCCAAAGCGAAGGAGCCAGGACCCAATGACCTAGCTGGCCTGAAGGGGCCCCAGGGGGCCCCCAAGCAGCCCCTCTCCATTTGGGTCTGGGGGCTTTCGTTGGGCCGGGAACCTGGGAGGTACCTTCCCGGTTGCAGGTCGCGGCCCGAGAAGCACTCTCCGGCCAACGTGCCAAACGTCCAGCGACTGCTCCCAAAGCGAAGGAGCCAGGACCCAAAGACCTAGCTGGCCTGAAGGGGCCCCAGGGGGCCCCCAAGCAGCCCCTCTCCATTTGGGTCTGGGGGCTTTCGTTGGGCCGGGAACCTGGGAGGTACCTGCCCGGTTGCAGGTCGCGGCCCGAGAAGCACTCTCCGGCCAACGTGCCAAACGTCCAGCGACTGCTCCCAAAGCGAAGGAGCCAGGACCCAAAGACCTAGCTGGCCTGAAGGGGCCCCAGGGGGCCCCCAAGCAGCCCCTCTCCATTTGGGTCTGGGGGCTTTCGTTGGGCCGGGAACCTGGGAGGTACCTGCCCGGTTGCAGGTCGCGGCCCGAGAAGCACTCTCCGGCCAACGTGCCAAACGTCCAGCGACTGCTCCCAAAGCGAAGGAGCCAGGACCCAAAGACCTAGCTGGCCTGAAGGGGCCCCAGGGGGCCCCCAAGCAGCCCCTCTCCATTTGGGTCTGGGGGCTTTCGTTGGGCCGGGAACCTGGGAGGTACCTGCCCGGTTGCAGGTCGCGGCCCGAGAAGCACTCTCCGGCCAACGTGCCGAACGTCCAGCGACTGCTCCCAAAGCGAAGGAGCCAGGACCCAAAGACCTAGCTGGCCTGAAGGGGCCCCAGGAGGCCCCCAAGCAGCCCCTCTCCATTTGGGTCTGGGGGCTTTCGTTGGGCCGGGAACCTGGGAGGTACCTGCCCGGTTGCAGGTCGCGGCCCGAGAAGCACTCTCCGGCCAACGTGCCAAACGTCCAGCGACTGCTCCCAAAGCGAAGGAGCCAGGACCCAAAGACCTAGCTGGCCTGAAGGGGCCCCAGGGGGCCCCCAAGCAGCCCCTCTCCATTTGGGTCTGGGGGCTTTCGTTGGGCCGGGAACCTGGGAGGTACCTGCCCGGTTGCAGGTCGCGGCCCGAGAAGTACTCTCCGGCCAACGTGCCGAACGTCCAGCGACTGCTCCCAAAGCGAAGGAGCCAGGACCCAAAGACCTAGCTGGCCTGAAGGGGCCCCAGGGGGCCCCCAAGCAGCCCCTCTCCATTTGGGTCTGGGGGCTTTCGTTGGGCCGGGAACCTGGGAGGTACCTGCCCGGTTGCAGGTCGCGGCCCGAGAAGCACTCTCCGGCCAACGTGCCAAACGTCCAGCGACTGCTCCCAAAGCGAAGGAGCCAGGACCCAAAGACCTAGCTGGCCTGAAGGGGCCCCAGGGGGCCCCCAAGCAGCCCCTCTCCATTTGGGTCTGGGGGCTTTCGTTGGGCCGGGAACCTGGGAGGTACCTGCCCGGTTGCAGGTCGCGGCCCGAGAAGCACTCTCCGGCCAACGTGCCAAACGTCCAGCGACTGCTCCCAAAGCGAAGGAGCCAGGACCCAAAGACCTAGCTGGCCTGAAGGGGCCCCAGGGGGCCCCCAAGCAGCCCCTCTCCATTTGGGTCTGGGGGCTTTCGTTGGGCCGGGAACCTGGGAGGTACCTGCCCGGTTGCAGGTCGCGGCCCGAGAAGCACTCTCCGGCCAATGTGCCCAACGTCCAGCGACTGCTCCCAAAGCGAAGGAGCCAGGACCCAAAGACCTAGCTGGCCTGAAGGGGCCCCAGGGGGCCCCCAAGCAGCCCCTCTCCATTTGGGTCTGGGGGCTTTCGTTGGGCCGGGAACCTGGGAGGTACCTGCCCGGTTGCAGGTCGCGGCCCGAGAAGCACT
Source organism: Gallinula chloropus (assembly GCF_964237585.1). Lineage (NCBI taxonomy): Eukaryota > Metazoa > Chordata > Aves > Gruiformes > Rallidae > Gallinula > Gallinula chloropus. The sequence continues at coordinate 13,337 of NW_028168803.1, forward strand.
CTCCGGCCAACGTGCCGAACGTCCAGCGACTGCTCCCAAAGCGAAGGAGCCAGGACCCAAAGACCTAGCTGGCCTGAAGGGGCCCCAGGGGGCCCCCAAGCAGCCCCTCTCCATTTGGGTCTGGGGGCTTTCGTTGGGCCGGGAACCTGGGAGGTACCTGCCCGGTTGCAGGTCGCGGCCCGAGAAGCACTCTCCGGCCAACGTGCCAAACGTCCAGCGACTGCTCCCAAAGCGAAGGAGCCAGGACCCAAAGACCTAGCTGGCCTGAAGGGGCCCCAGGGGGCCCCCAAGCAGCCCCTCTCCATTTGGGTCTGGGGGCTTTCGTTGGGCCGGGAACCTGGGAGGTACCTGCCCCATTGCAGGTCGCGGCCCGAGAAGCACTCTCCGGCCAACGTGCCAAACGTCCAGCGACTGCTCCCAAAGCGAAGGAGCCAGGACCCAAAGACCTAGCTGGCCTGAAGGGGCCCCAGGGGGCCCCCAAGCAGCCCCTCTCCATTTGGGTCTGGGGGCTTTCGTTGGGCCGGGAACCTGGGAGGTACCTGCCCGGTTGCAGGTCGCGGCCCGAGAAGCACTCTCCGGCCAACGTGCCAAACGTCCAGCGACTGCTCCCAAAGCGAAGGAGCCAGGACCCAAAGACCTAGCTGGCCTGAAGGGGCCCCAGGGGGCCCCCAAGCAGCCCCTCTCCATTTGGGTCTGGGGGCTTTCGTTGGGCCGGGAACCTGGGAGGTACCTGCCCGGTTGCAGGTCGCGGCCCGAGAAGCACTCTCCGGCCAACGTGCCAAACGTCCAGCGACTGCTCCCAAAGCGAAGGAGCCAGGACCCAAAGACCTAGCTGGCCTGAAGGGGCCCCAGGGGGCCCCCAAGCAGCCCCTCTCCATTTGGGTCTGGGGGCTTTCGTTGGGCCGGGAACCTGGGAGGTACCTGCCCGGTTGCAGGTCGCGGCCCGAGAAGCACTCTCCGGCCAACGTGCCGAACGTCCAGCGACTGCTCCCAAAGCGAAGGAGCCAGGACCCAAAGACCTAGCTGGCCTGAAGGGGCCCCAGGGGGCCCCCAAGCAGCCCCTCTCCATTTGGGTCTGGGGGCTTTCGTTGGGCCGGGAACCTGGGAGGTACCTGCCCGGTTGCAGGTCGCGGCCCGAGAAGCACTCTCCGGCCAACGTGCCAAACGTCCAGCGACTGCTCCCAAAGCGAAGGAGCCAGGACCCAAAGACCTAGCTGGCCTGAAGGGGCCCCAGGGGGCCCCCAAGCAGCCCCTCTCCATTTGGGTCTGGGGGCTTTCGTTGGGCCGGGAACCTGGGAGGTACCTGCCCGGTTGCAGGTCGCGGCCCGAGAAGCACTCTCCGGCCAACGTGCCCAACGTCCAGCGACTGCTCCCAAAGCGAAGGAGCCAGGACCCAAAGACCTAGCTGGCCTGAAGGGGCCCCAGGGGGCCCCCAAGCAGCCCCTCTCCATTTGGGTCTGGGGGCTTTCGTTGGGCCGGGAACCTGGGAGGTACCTGCCCGGTTGCAGGTCGCGGCCCGAGAAGCACTCTCCGGCCAACGTGCCAAACGTCCAGCGACTGCTCCCAAAGCGAAGGAGCCAGGACCCAAAGACCTAGCTGGCCTGAAGGGGCCCCAGGGGGCCCCCAAGCAGCCCCTCTCCATTTGGGTCTGGGGGCTTTCGTTG
>NW_028168802.1:0-184000 GCF_964237585.1 Gallinula chloropus
GACCCAAATGGAGAGGTGCTGATTGGGGACCCCCTGGGGGCACTTCAGGCCATCTAGGTCTTTGGGTCCTGGCTCCTTCGCTTTGGGAGCTGTTGCTGGATATTGGGCATGTTGGCCGGAGAGTGCTTTGTCGGGCCGCGAACTGCAACCTTGCTGGTATCTCCCAGGTTCTCAGCCTAAAGAAAGCGCCCAGACCCAAATGGAGAGGGGCTGCTTGGGGGCCCCCTGGGGGCCCTTCAGGCCAGCTAGGTCTTTGGGTCCTGGCTCCTTCGCTTTGGGAGCTGGTGCTGACGTTGGGCATGTTGGGCGGAGAGTGCTTCTCGGGCCGCGAACTGTAACCTTGCAGGTACCTCTCAGGTATACATGCCCAACGAAAGCCCCCAGACCCAAATTGAGAGGGGCTACTTGCGGGCCCCCTGGGGGCCCTTCAGGCCAGCTAGGTCTTTGTGTCCTGGCTCATTCGGTTTGGGAGCTGTTGCTGCAGTTGGGCATGTTGGGCGGAGAGTGCTTCTCGGGACGCGAACTGCAACCTTGAAGGAATCTCCCAGGTTCCATGCCCAACGAAAGCCCCCAGACCCAAATGGAGAGGGGCTGCTTGGGGGCCCCCTGGGGGCCCTTCAGGCCAGCTAGGTCTTTGGGTCCTGGCTCCTTCGGTTTGGGAGCTGTTGCTGGATATTGGGCATGTTGGCCGGAGAGTGCTTCTCGGGCCGCGAACTGCAACCTTGCAGGAATCTCCCAGGTTCCCGGCCCAACAAAAGCCCCCAGACCCAAATGGAGAGGGGCTGCTTGGGGGCCCCCTGGGGGCCCTTCAGGCCAGCTAGGTCTTTGGGTCCTGGCTCCTTCGCTTTGGGAGCTGTTGCTGCAGTTGGGCATGTTGGGCGGAGAGTGCTTCTCGGGCCGCGAACTGCAACCTTGCAGGTACCTCCCAGGTTCCCGGCCCAACTAAAGCCCCCAGACCCAAATGGAGAGGAGCTCCTTGGGGGCCCCATGGGGGCCCTTCAGGCCAGCTAGGTCTTTGGGTCTTGGCTCCTTCGGTTTGGGAGCTGTTGCTGCAGTTGGGCATGTTGGCCGGAGAGTGCTTCTCGGGCCGCGAACTGCAACCTCGCAGGAATCTCCCAGGTTCCCGGCCCAACGAAAGCCCCCAGACCCAAATTGAGAGGGGCTGCTTGGGGGCCCCCTGGGGGCCCTTCAGGCCAGCTAGGTCTTTGGGTCCTGGCTCCTTCGCTTTGGGAGCTGTTGCTGCAGTTGGGCATGTTGGCCGGAGAGTGCTTCTCGGTCTGCGAACTGCAACCTTGCAGGATTCTCCCAGGTTCCCGGCCCAACGAAAGCCCCCAGACCCAAATTGAGAGGGGCTGCTTGGGGGCCCCCTGGGGGCCCTTCAGGCCAGCTAGGTCTTTGGGTCCTGGCTCCTTCGGTTTGGGAGCTGTTGCTGCAGTTGGGCATGTTGGCCGGAGAGTGCTACTCGGGCGGCGAACTGCAAACTTGCAGGATCCTCCCAGGTTCCCGGCCCAACGAAAGCCCCCAGACCCAAATTGAGAGGGGCTGCTTGGGGCCCCCCTGGGGGCCCATCAGGCCAGCTAGGTCTTTGGGTCCTGGCTCATTCGCTTTGGGAGCTGTTGCTGCAGTTGGGCATGTTGGCCGGAGAGTGCTTCTCGGGCCGCAAACTGCAACCTTGCAGGAACCTCCCAGGTTCCATGCCCAACGAAAGCCCCCAGACCCAAATTGAGAGGGGCTGCTTGGGGGCCCCCTGGGGGCCCTTCAGGCCAGTTAGGTCTTTGGGTCCTGGCTCCTTCGCTTTGGGAGCTGTTGCTGCAGTTGGGCATGTTGGCCGGAGAGTGCTTCTCGGGCCGCGAACTGCAACCTTGCAGGTACCTCTCAGGTTCCCGGCCCAACGAAAGCCCCCAGACCCAAATTGAGAGGGGCTGCCTGGGGCCCCCCTGGGGGCCCTTCAGGCCAGCTGGGTCTTTGGGTCCTGGCTCCTTCGCTTTGGGAGCTGTTGCTGCAGTTGGGCATGTTGGCCGGAGAGTGCTTCTAGGGCCGCGAACTGCAACCTTGCAGGTACCTCCCAGGTTCCCGGCCCAACGAAAGCCCCCAGACCCAAATTGAGAGGGGCTGCTTGGGGGCCCCCTGGGGGCCCTTCAGGCCAGCTAGGTCTTTGGGTCCTGGCTCCTTCGCTTTGGGAGCTGTTGCTGCAGTTGGGCATGTTGGCCGGAGAGTGCTTCTCGGGCCGCGAACTGCAACCTTGCATGAATCTCCCAGGTTCCCCGCCCAACGAAAGCCCCCAGACCCAAATGGAGAGGGGCTGCTTGGGGACCTTCTGGGGGCACTTCAGGCCATCTAGGTCTTTGGGTCCTGGCTCCTTCGCTTTGGGAGCTGTTGCTGGATATTGGGCATGTTGGCCGGAGAGTGCTTTGTCGGGCCGCGTACTGCAACCTTGCTGGTATCTCCCAGGTTCTCAGCCTAAAGAAAACGCCCAGACCCAAATGGAGAGGGGCTGCTTGGGGGCCCCCTGGGGGCCCTTCAGGCCAGCTAGGTCTTTGGGTCCTGGCTCCTTCGGTTTGGGAGCTGGTGCTGACGTTGGGCATGTTGGCCGGAGAGTGCTTCTCGGGCCTCGAACTGCAACCTTGCAGGAATCTCCCAGGTTCCCGGCCCAACGAAAGCCCCCAGACCCAAATGGAGAGGGGCTGCTTGGGGGCCCCCTGGGGGCCCTTCAGGCCAGCTAGGTCTTTGGGTCCTGGCTCCTTCGCTTTGGGAGCTGTTGCTGCAGTTGGGCATGTTGGCCGGAGAGTGCTTCTCGGGCCGCGAACTGCAACCTTGCAGGTACCTCTCAGGTATACATGCCCAACGAAAGCCCCCAGACCCAAATGGAGATGAGCTCCTTGGGGGCCCCCTGGGGGCCCTTCAGGCCAGCTAGGTCTTTGGGTCCTGGCTCCTTCGCTTTGGGAGCTGTTGCTGCAGTTGGGCATGTTGGCCGGAGAGTGCTTCTCGGGCCGCGAACTGCAACCTTGCAGGAATCTCCCAGGTTCCCGGCCCAACAAAAGCCCCCAGACCCAAATGGAGAGGGGCTGCTTGGGGGCCCCCTGGGGGCCCTTCAGGCCAGCTAGGTCTTTGGGTCCTGGCTCCTTCGGTTTGGGAGCTGTTGCTGCAGTTGGGCATGTTGGCCGGAGAGTGCTTCTCGGGCCGCGAACTGCAACCTCGCAGGAATCTCCCAGGTTCCCGGCCCAACGAAAGCCCCCAGACCCAAATGGAGAGGGGCTGCTTGGGGGCCCCCTGGGGGCCCTTCAGGCCAGCTAGGTCTTTGTGTCCTGGCTCCTTCTCTTTGGGAGCTGTTGCTGCAGTTGTGCATGTTGGCCGGAGAGTGCTTCTCGGTCTGCGAACTGCAACCTTGCAGGATTCTCCCAGGTTCCCGGCCCAACGAAAGCCCCCAGACCCAAATGGAGAGGGGCGGCTTGGGGGCCCCCTGGGGGCCCTTCAGGCCAGCTAGGTCTTTGGGTCCTGGCTCCTTCGGTTTGGGAGCTGTTGCTGCAGTTGTGCATGTTGGCCGGAGAGTGCTACTCGGGCCGCGAACTGCAACCTTGCAGGTACCTCCCAGGTTCCATGCCCAACGAAAGCCCCCAGACCCAAATTGAGAGGGGCTGCCTGGGGCCCCCCTGGGGGCCCATCAGGCCAGCTAGGTCTTTGGGTCCTGGCTCCTTCGCTTTGGGAGCTGTTGCTGCAGTTGGGCATGTTGGCCGGAGAGTGCTTCTCGGGCCGCAAACTGCAACCTTGCAGGAACCTCCCAGGTTCCATGCCCAACGAAAGCCCCCAGACCCAAATTGAGAGGGGCTGCTTGGGGGCCCCCTGGGGGCCCTTCAGGCCAGTTAGGTCTTTGGGTCCTGGCTCCTTCGCTTTGGGAGCTGTTGCTGCAGTTGGGCATGTTGGCCGGAGAGTGCTTCTCGGGCCGCGAACTGCAACCTTGCAGGTACCTCTCAGGTTCCCGGCCCAACAAAAGCCCCCAGACCCAAATTGAGAGGGGCTGCCTGGGGCCCCCCTGGGGGCCCTTCAGGCCAGCTGGGTCTTTGGGTCCTGGCTCCTTCGCTTTGGGAGCTGTTGCTGCAGTTGGGCATGTTGGCCGGAGAGTGCTTCTAGGGCCGCGAACTGCAACCTTGCAGGTACCTCCCAGGTTCCCGGCCCAACGAAAGCCCCCAGACCCAAATTGAGAGGGGCTGCTTGGGGGCCCCCTGGGGGCCCTTCAGGCCAGCTAGGTCTTTGGGTCCTGGCTCCTTCGCTTTGGGAGCTGTTGCTGCAGTTGGGCATGTTGGCCGGAGAGTGCTTCTCGGGCCGCGAACTGCAACCTTGCAGGTAGCTCCCAGGTTCCCCGCCCAAGGAAAGCCCCCAGACCCAAATGGAGAGGTGCTGATTGGGGACCCCCTGGGGGCACTTCAGGCCATCTAGGTCTTTGGGTCCTGGCTCCTTCGCTTTGGGAGCTGTTGCTGGATATTGGGCATGGGTGCCGGAGAGTGCTTTGTCGGGCCGCGAACTGCAACCTTGCTGGTATCTCCCAGGTTCTCAGCCTAAAGAAAGCGCCCAGACCCAAATGGAGAGGGGCTGCTTGGGGGCCCCCTGGGGGCCCTTCAGGCCAGCTAGGTCTTTGGGTCCTGGCTCCTTCGCTTTGGGAGCTGGTGCTGACGTTGGGCATGTTGGCCGGAGAGTGCTTCTCGGGCCGCGAACTGTAACCTTGCAGGTACCTCTCAGGTATACATGCCCAACGAAAGCCCCCAGACCCAAATTGAGAGGGGCTACTTGCGGGCCCCCTGGGGGCCCTTCAGGCCAGCTAGGTCTTTGGGTCCTGGCTCCTTCGCTTTGGGAGCTGGTGCTGACGTTGGGCATGTTGGCCGGAGAGTGCTTCTCGGGCCGCGAACTGCAACCTTGAAGGAATCTCCCAGGTTCCATGCCCAACGAAAGCCCCCAGACCCAAATTGAGAGGGGCTGCTTGGGGCCCCCCTGGGGGCCCATCAGGCCAGCTAGGTCTTTGGGTCCTGGCTCCTTCGCTTTGGGAGCTGTTGCTGCAGTTGGGCATGTTGGCCGGAGAGTGCTTCTCGGGCCGCAAACTGCAACCTTGCAGGAACCTCCCAGGTTCCATGCCCAACGAAAGCCCCCAGACCCAAATTGAGAGGGGCTGCTTGGGGACCCCCTGGGGGCCCTTCAGGCCAGTTAGGTCTTTGGGTCCTGGCTCCTTTGCTTTGGGAGCTGTTGCTGCAGTTGGGCATGTTGGCCGGAGAGTGCTTCTCGGGCCGCGAACTGCAACCTTGCAGGTACCTCTCAGATTCCCGGCCCAACAAAAGCCCCCAGACCCAAATTGAGAGGGGCTGCCTGGGGCCCCCCTGGGGGCCCTTCAGGCCAGCTGGGTCTTTGGGTCCTGGCTCCTTCGCTTTGCGAGCTGTTGCTGCAGTTGGGCATGTTGGCCGGAGAGTGCTTCTAGGGCCGCGAACTGCAACCTTGCAGGTACCTCCCAGGTTCCCGGCCCAACGAAAGCCCCCAGACCCAAATTGAGAGGGGCTGCTTGGGGGCCCCCTGGGGGCCCTTCAGGCCAGCTAGGTCTTTGGGTCCTGGCTCCTTCGCTTTGGGAGCTGTTGCTGCAGTTGGGCATGTTGGCCGGAGAGTGCTTCTCGGGCCGCGAACTGCAACCTTGCATGAATCTCCCAGGTTCCCCGCCCAAGGAAAGCCCCCAGACCCAAATGGAGAGGTGCTGATTGGGGACCCCCTGGGGGCACTTCAGGCCATCTAGGTCTTTGGGTCCTGGCTCCTTCGCTTTGGGAGCTGTTGCTGGATATTGGGCATGTTGGCCGGAGAGTGCTTTGTCGGGCCGCGAACTGCAACCTTGCTGGTATCTCCCAGGTTCTCAGCCTAAAGAAAGCGCCCAGACCCAAATGGAGAGGGGCTGCTTGGGGGCCCCCTGGGGGCCCTTCAGGCCAGCTAGGTCTTTGGGTCCTGGCTCCTTCGCTTTGGGAGCTGGTGCTGACGTTGGGCATGTTGGCCGGAGAGTGCTTCTCGGGCCGCGAACTGTAACATTGCAGGTACCTCTCAGGTATACATGCCCAACGAAAGCCCCCAGACCCAAATTGAGAGGGGCTACTTGCGGGCCCCCTGGGGGCCCTTCAGGCCAGCTAGGTCTTTGTGTCCTGGCTCATTCGGTTTGGGAGCTGTTGCTGCAGTTGGGCATGTTGGGCGGAGAGTGCTTCTCGGGCCGCGAACTGCAACCTTGAAGGAATCTCCCAGGTTCCATGCCCAACGAAAGCCCCCAGACCCAAATGGAGAGGGGCTGCTTGGGGGCCCCCTGGGGGCCCTTCAGGCCAGCTAGGTCTTTGGGTCCTGGCTCCTTCGGTTTGGGAGCTGTTGCTGGATATTGGGCATGTTGGCCGGAGAGTGCTTCTCGGGCCGCGAACTGCAACCTTGCAGGAATCTCCCAGGTTCCCGGCCCAACAAAAGCCCCCAGACCCAAATGGAGAGGGGCTGCTTGGGGGCCCCCTGGGGGCCCTTCAGGCCAGCTAGGTCTTTGGGTCCTGGCTCCTTCGGTTTGGGAGCTGTTGCTGCAGTTGGGCATGTTGGCCGGAGAGTGCTTCTCGGGCCGCGAACTGCAACCTCGCAGGAATCTCCCAGGTTCCCGGCCCAACGAAAGCCCCCAGACCCAAATTGAGAGGGGCTGCTTGGGGGCCCCCTGGGGGCCCTTCAGGCCAGCTAGGTCTTTGTGTCCTGGCTCCTTCGCTTTGGGAGCTGTTGCTGCAGTTGTGCATGTTGGCCGGAGAGTGCTTCTCTGTCTGCGAACTGCAACCTTGCAGGATTCTCCCAGGTTCCCGGCCCAACGAAAGCCCCCAGACCCAAATGGAGAGGGGCTGCTTGGGGGCCCCCTGGGGGCCCTTCAGGCCAGCTAGGTCTTTGGGTCCTGGCTCCTTCGGTTTGGGAGCTGTTGCTGCAGTTGTGCATGTTGGCCGGAGAGTGCTACTCGGGCGGCGAACTGCAACCTTGCAGGTACCTCCCAGGTTCCATGCCCAACGAAAGCCCCCAGACCCAAATTGAGAGGGGCTGCTTGGGGCCCCCCTGGGGGCCCATCAGGCCAGCTAGGTCTTTGGGTCCTGGCTCCTTCGCTTTGGGAGCTGTTGCTGCAGTTGGGCATGTTGGCCGGAGAGTGCTTCTCGGGCCGCAAACTGCAACCTTGCAGGAACCTCCCAGGTTCCATGCCCAACGAAAGCCCCCAGACCCAAATTGAGAGGGGCTGCTTGGGGGCCCCCTGGGGGCCCTTCAGGCCAGTTAGGTCTTTGGGTCCTGGCTCCTTCGCTTTGGGAGCTGTTGCTGCAGTTGGGCATGTTCGCCGGAGAGTGCTTCTCGGGCCGCGAACTGCAACCTTGCAGGTACCTCTCAGGTTCCCGGCCCAACAAAAGCCCCCAGACCCAAATTGAGAGGGGCTGCCTGGGGCCCCCCTGGGGGCCCTTCAGGCCAGCTGCGTCTTTGGGTCCTGGCTCCTTCGCTTTGCGAGCTGGTGCTGACGTTGGGCATGTTGGCCGGAGAGTGCTTCTCGGGCCGCGAACTGTAACCTTGCAGGTACCTCTCAGGTATACATGCCCAACGAAAGCCCCCAGACCCAAATTGAGAGGGGCTACTTGCGGGCCCCCTGGGGGCCCTTCAGGCCAGCTAGGTCTTTGTGTCCTGGCTCATTCGGTTTGGGAGCTGTTGCTGCAGTTGGGCATGTTGGGCGGAGAGTGCTTCTCGGGCCGCGAACTGCAACCTTGAAGGAATCTCCCAGGTTCCATGCCCAACGAAAGCCCCCAGACCCAAATTGAGAGGGGCTGCTTGGGGCCCCCCTGGGGGCCCATCAGGCCAGCTAGGTCTTTGGGTCCTGGCTCCTTCGCTTTGGGAGCTGTTGCTGCAGTTGGGCATGTTGGCCGGAGAGTGCTTCTCGGGCCGCAAACTGCAACCTTGCAGGAACCTCCCAGGTTCCATGCCCAACGAAAGCCCCCAGACCCAAATTGAGAGGGGCTGCTTGGGGGCCCCCTGGGGGCCCTTCAGGCCAGTTAGGTCTTTGGGTCCTGGCTCCTTTGGTTTGGGAGCTGTTGCTGCAGTTGGGCATGTTGGCCGGAGAGTGCTTCTCGGGCCGCGAACTGCAACCTTGCAGGTACCTCTCAGGTTCCCGGCCCAACAAAAGCCCCCAGACCCAAATTGAGAGGGGCTGCTTGGGGCCCCCCTGGGGGCCCTTCAGGCCAGCTGGGTCTTTGGGTCCTGGCTCCTTCGCTTTGCGAGCTGTTGCTGCAGTTGGGCATGTTGGCCGGAGAGTGCTTCTAGGGCCGCGAACTGCAACCTTGCAGGTACCTCCCAGGTTCCCGGCCCAACGAAAGCCCCCAGACCCAAATTGAGAGGGGCTGCTTGGGGGCCCCCTGGGGGCCCTTCAGGCCAGCTAGGTCTTTGGGTCCTGGCTCCTTCGCTTTGGGAGCTGTTGCTGCAGTTGGGCATGTTGGCCGGAGAGTGCTTCTCGGGCCGCGAACTGCAACCTTGCAGGAATCTCCCAGGTTCCCCGCCCAAGGAAAGCCCCCAGACCCAAATGGAGAGGTGCTGATTGGGGACCCCCTGGGGGCACTTCAGGCCAGCTAGGTCTTTGGGTCCTGGCTCCTTCGCTTTGGGAGCTGTTGCTGCAGTTGTGCATGTTGGGCGGAGAGTGCTTCTCGGGCCGCGAACTGCAACCTTGCAGGTACCTCCCAGGTTCCCGGCCCAACTAAAGCCCCCAGACCCAAATGGAGAGGAGCTCCTTGGGGGCCCCATGGGGGCCCTTCAGGCCAGCTAGGTCTTTGGGTCTTGGCTCCTTCGGTTTGGGAGCTGTTGCTGCAGTTGGGCATGTTGGCCGGAGAGTGCTTCTCGGGCCGCGAACTGCAACCTCGCAGGAATCTCCCAGGTTCCCGGCCCAACGAAAGCCCCCAGACCCAAATGGAGAGGGGCTGCTTGGGGGCCCCCTGGGGGCCCTTCAGGCCAGCTAGGTCTTTGTGTCCTGGCTCCTTCGCTTTGGGAGCTGTTGCTGCAGTTGGGCATGTTGGCCGGAGAGTGCTTCTCGGTCTGCGAACTGCAACCTTGCAGGATTCTCCCAGGTTCCCCGCCCAACGAAAGCCCCCAGACCCAAATTGAGAGGGGCTGCTTGGGGGCCCCCTGGGGGCCCTTCAGGCCAGCTAGGTCTTTGGGTCCTGGCTCCTTCGCTTTGGGAGCTGTTGCTGGATATTGGGCATGTTGGCCGGAGAGTGCTTCTCGGGCCGCGAACTGCAACCTTGCTGGTATCTCCCAGGTTCTCAGCCTAAAGAAAGCGCCCAGACCCAAATGGAGAGGGGCTGCTTGGGGGCCCCCTGGGGGCCCTTCAGGCCAGCTAGGTCTTTGGGTCCTGGCTCCTTCGGTTTGGGAGCTGGTGCTGACGTTGGGCATGTTGGCCGGAGAGTGCTTCTCGGGCCTCGAACTGCAACCTTGCAGGAATCTCCCAGGTTCCCGGCCCAACGAAAGCCCCCAGACCCAAATGGAGAGGGGCTGCTTGGGGGCCCCCTGGGGGCCCTTCAGGCCAGCTAGGTCTTTGGGTCCTGGCTCCTTCGCTTTGGGAGCTGTTGCTGCAGTTGGGCATGTTGGCCGGAGAGTGCTTCTCGGGCCGCGAACTGCAACCTTGCAGGTACCTCTCAGGTATACATGCCCAACGAAAGCCCCCAGACCCAAATGGAGATGAGCTCCTTGGGGGCCCCCTGGGGGCCCTTCAGGCCAGCTAGGTCTTTGGGTCCTGGCTCCTTCGCTTTGGGAGCTGTTGCTGCAGTTGGGCATGTTGGCCGGAGAGTGCTTCTCGGGCCGCGAACTGCAACCTTGCAGGAATCTCCCAGGTTCCCGGCCCAACAAAAGCCCCCAGACCCAAATGGAGAGGGGCTGCTTGGGGGCCCCCTGGGGGCCCTTCAGGCCAGCTAGGTCTTTGGGTCCTGGCTCCTTCGGTTTGGGAGCTGTTGCTGCAGTTGGGCATGTTGGCCGGAGAGTGCTTCTCGGGCCGCGAACTGTAACTTGCAGGTACCTCTGAGGTATACATGCCCAACGAAAGCCCCCAGACCCAAATGGAGAGGGGCTGCTTGGGGGCCTTCTGGGGGCCCTTCAGGCCAGCTAGGTCTTTGGGTCCTGGCTCCTTCGCTTTGGGAGCTGTTGCTGGATATTGGGCATGTTGGCCGGAGAGTGCTTCTCGGGCCGCGAACTGCAACCTTGCTGGTATCTCCCAGGTTCTCAGCCTAAAGAAAGCCCCCAGACCCAAATGGAGAGGGGCCGCTTGGGGGCCCCCTGGGGGCCCTTCAGGCCAGCTAGGTCTTTGGGTCCTGGCTCATTCGGTTTGGGAGCTGTTGCTGCAGTTGGGCATGTTGGCCGGAGAGTGCTTCTCGGGCCGCGAACTGCAACCTTGCATGAATCTCCCAGGTTCCCCGCCCAACGAAAGCCCTCAGACCCAAATGGAGAGGGGCTCCTTGGGGGCCCCATGGGGGCCCTTCAGGCCAGCTAGGTCTTTGGGTCTTGGCTCCTTCGGTTTGGGAGCTGTTGCTGCAGTTGGGCATGTTGGCCGGAGAGTGCTTCTCGGGCCGCGAACTGCAACCTCGCAGGAATCTCCCAGGTTCCCGGCCCAACGAAAGCCCCCAGACCCAAATTGAGAGGGGCTGCTTGGGGGCCCCCTGGGGGCCCTTCAGGCCAGCTAGGTCTTTGGGTCCTGGCTCCTTCGCTTTGGGAGCTGTTGCTGCAGTTGGGCATGTTGGCCGGAGAGTGCTTCTCGGGCCGCGAACTGCAACCTTGCAGGAATCTCCCAGGTTCCCGGCCCAACGAAAGCCCCCAGACCCAAATTGAGAGGTGCTGCTTGGGGGCCCCCTGGGGGCCCTTCAGGCCAGCTAGGTCTTTGGGTCCTGGCTCCTTCGGTTTGGGAGCTGGTGCTGGATATTTGGCATGTTGGCCGGAGAGTGCTTCTCGGCCCGCGAACTGTAACCTTGCTGGTATCTCCCAGGTTCTCAGCCTAAAGAAAGCCCCCAGACCCAAATGGAGAGGGGCTGCTTGGGGACCCCCTGGGGGCACTTCAGGCCAGCTAGGTCTTTGGGTCCTGGCTCCTTCGCTTTGGGAGCTGTTGCTGCAGTTGGGCATGTTGGCCGGAGAGTGCTTCTCGGGCCTCGAACTGCAACCTTGCAGGAATCTCCCAGGTTCCCGGCCCAACAAAAGCCCCCAGACCCAAATGGAGAGGGGCTGCTTGGGGGCCCCCTGGGGGCCCTTCAGGCCAGCTAGGTCTTTGGGTCCTGGCTCCTTCGGTTTGGGAGCTGTTGCTGCAGTTGGGCATGTTGGCCGGAGAGTGCTTCTCGGGCCGCGAACTGCAACCTTGCAGGAATCTCCCAGGTTCCCGGCCCAACGAAAGCCCCCAGACCCAAATGGAGAGGGGCTGCTTGGGGGCCCCCTGGGGGCCCTTCAGGCCAGCTAGGTCTTTGGGTCCTGGCTCATTCGGTTTGGGAGCTGTTGCTGCAGTTGGGCATGTTGGCCGGAGAGTGCTTCTCGGGCCGCGAACTGCAACCTTGCAGGAATCTCCCAGGTTCCCGGCCCAACGAAAGCCCCCAGACCCAAATGGAGAGGGGCTGCTTGGGGGCCCCCTGGGGGCCCTTCAGGCCAGCTAGGTCTTTGGGTCCGGGCTCCTTCGCTTTGGGAGCTGTTGCTGCAGTTGGGCATGTTGGCCGGAGAGTGCTTCTCGGGCCGCGAACTGCAACCTTGCAGGAATCTCCCAGGTTCCCGGCCCAACGAAAGCCCCCAGACCCAAATGGAGAGGGGCTGCTTGGGGGCCCCCTGGGGGCCCTTCAGGCCAGCTAGGTCTTTGGGTCCGGGCTCCTTCGCTTTGGGAGCTGTTGCTGCAGTTGAGCATGTTGGCCGGAGAGTGCTTCTCGGGCCGCGAACTGCAACCTTGCAGGAATCTCCCAGGTTCCCGGCCCAACGAAAGCCCCCAGACCCAAATGGAGAGGGGCTGCTTGGGGGCCCCCTGGGGGCCCTTCAGGCCAGCTAGGTCTTTGGGTCAGGGCTCCTTCGCTTTGGGAGCTGTTGCTGCAGTTGGGCATGTTGGCCGGAGAGTGCTTATCGGGCCGCGAACTGCAACCTTGCAGGAATCTCCCAGGTTCCCGGCCCAACGAAAGCCCCCAGACCCAAATGGAGAGGGGCTGCTTGGGGGCCCCCTGCGGGCCCTTCAGGCCAGCTAGGTCTTTGGGTCCTGGCTCCTTCGCTTTGGGAGCTGTTGCTGCAGTTGGGCATGTTGGCCGGAGAGTGCTTCTCGGGCCGCGAAGTGCAACCTTTCAGGAATCTCATAGGTTCCCGGCCCAACGAAAGCCCCCAGACCCAAATTGAGAGGGGCTGCTTGGGGGCCCCCTGGGGGCCCTTCAGGCCAGCTAGGTCTTTGTGTCCTGTCTCCTTCGGTTTGGGAGCTGTTGCTGCAGTTGAGCATGTTGGCCGGAGAGTGCTTCTCGGGCCGCGAACTGTAATCTTGCAGGTACATCTCAGGTATCCATGCCCAACGAAAGCCCCCAGACCCAAATGGAGAGGGGCTGCTTGGGGGCCCCCTGGGGGCCCTTCAGGCCAGCTAGGTCTTTGGGTCCTGGCTCCTTCGCTTTGGGAGCTGTTGCTGCAGTTGGGCATGTTGGCCGGAGAGTGCTTCTCGGGCCTCGAACTGCAACCTTGCAGGAATCTCCCAGGTTCCATGCCCAACGAAAGCCCCCAGACCCAAATGGAGAGGGGCTGCTTGGGGGCCCCCTGGGGGCCCTTCAGGCCAGCTAGGTCTTTGGGTCCTGGCTCCTTCGGTTTGGGAGCTGTTGCTGCAGTTGAGCATGTTGGCCGGAGAGTGCTTCTCGGGCCGCGAACTGTAATCTTGCAGGTACATCTCAGGTATCCATGCCCAACGAAAGCCCCCAGACCCAAATGTAGAGGGGCTGCTTGGGGGCCCCCTGGGGGCCCTTCAGGCCAGCTAGGTCTTTGGGTCCTGGCTCCTTCGGTTTGGGAGCTGTTGCTGCAGTTGGGCATGTTGGCCGGAGAGTGCTTCTCGGGCCGCGAACTGTAACCTTGCAGGTACCTCCCAGGTTCCCGGCCCAACGAAAGCCCCCAGACCCAAATTGAGAGGGGCTGCTTGGTGGCCCCCTGGGGGCCCTTCAGGCCAGCTAGGTCTTTGGGTCCTGGCTCCTTCGGTTTGGGAGCTGGTGCTGGATATTTGGCATGTTGGCCGGAGAGTGCTTCTCGGCCCGCGAACTGTAACCTTGCTGGTATCTCCCAGGTTCTCAGCCTAAAGAAAGCCCCCAGACCCAAATGGAGAGGGGCTGCTTGGGGACCCCCTGGGGGCACTTCAGGCCAGCTAGGTCTTTGGGTCCTGGCTCCTTCGCTTTGGGAGCTGTTGCTGGATATTGGGCATGTTGGCCGGAGAGTGCTTCTCGGGCCTCGAACTGCAACCTTGCAGGAATCTCCCAGGTTCCCGGCCCAACAAAAGCCCCCAGACCCAAATGGAGAGGGGCTGCTTGGGGGCCCCCTGGGGGCCCTTCAGGCCAGCTAGGTCTTTGGGTCCTGGCTCCTTCGGTTTGGGAGCTGTTGCTGCAGTTGGGCATGTTGGCCGGAGAGTGCTTCTCGGGCCGCGAACTGCAACCTTGCAGGAATCTCCCAGGTTCCCGGCCCAACGAAAGCCCCCAGACCCAAATGGAGAGGGGCTGCTTGGGGGCCCCCTGGGGGCCCTTCAGGCCAGCTAGGTCTTTGGGTCCTGGCTCATTCGGTTTGGGAGCTGTTGCTGCAGTTGGGCATGTTGGCCGGAGAGTGCTTCTCGGGCCGCGAACTGCAACCTTGCAGGAATCTCCCAGGTTCCCGGCCCAACGAAAGCCCCCAGACCCAAATGGAGAGGGGCTGCTTGGGGGCCCCCTGGGGGCCCTTCAGGCCAGCTAGGTCTTTGGGTCCGGGCTCCTTCGCTTTGGGAGCTGTTGCTGCAGTTGGGCATGTTGGCCGGAGAGTGCTTCTCGGGCCGCGAACTGCAACCTTGCAGGAATCTCCCAGGTTCCCGGCCCAACGAAAGCCCCCAGACCCAAATTGAGAGGGGCTGCTTGGGGGCCCCCTGGGGGCCCTTCAGTCCAGCTAGGTCTTTGGGTCAGGGCTCCTTCGCTTTGGGAGCTGTTGCTGCAGTTGGGCATGTTGGCCGGAGAGTGCTTATCGGGCCGCGAACTGCAACCTTGCAGGAATCTCCCAGGTTCCCGGCCCAACGAAAGCCCCCAGACCCAAATGGAGAGGGGCTGCTTGGGGGCCCCCTGGGGTCCCTTCAGGCCAGCTAGGTCTTTGGGTCCTGGCTCCTTCGGTTTGGGAGCTGTTGCTGCAGTTGAGCATGTTGGCCGGAGAGTGCTTCTCCGGCCGCGAACTGTAACCTTGCAGGTACCTCTCAGGTATCCATGCCCAACGAAAGCCCCCAGACCCAAATTGAGAGGGGCTGCTTGGTGGCCCCCTGGGGGCCCTTCAGGCCAGCTAGGTCTTTGTGTCCTTGCTCCTTCGCTTTGGGAGCTGTTGCTGCAGTTGGGCATGTTGGCCGGAGAGTGCTTCTCGGGCCGCGAACTGCAACCTTGCAGGTACCTCCCAGGTTCCTGGCCCAACGAAAGCACCCAGACCCAAATGGAGAGGGGCTGCTTGGGGACCCCCTGGGGGCCCTTCAGGCCAGCTAGGTCTTTGGGTCCTGGCTCCTTCGGTTTGGGAGCTGTTGCTGCAGTTGGGCATGTTGGGCGGAGAGTGCTTCTCGGGCCGCGAACTGCAACCTTGAAGGAATCTCCCAGGTTCCCGGCCCAACGAAAGCCCCCAGACCCAAATTGAGAGGGGCTGCTTGGGGGCCCCCTGGGGGCCCTTCAGGCCAGCTAGGTCTTTGGGTCCTGGCTCATTCGGTTTGGGAGCTGTTGCTGCAGTTGGGCATGTTGGGCGGAGAGTGCTTCTCGGGCCGCGAACTGCAACCTCGCAGGAATCTCCCAGGTTCCCCGCCCAACGAAAGCCCCCAGACCCAAATGGAGAGGGGCTGCTTGGGGGCCCCCTGGGGGCCCTTCAGGCCAGCTAGGTCTTTGGGTCCTGGCTCCTTCGGTTTGGGAGCTGGTGCTGACGTTGGGCATGTTGGCCGGAGAGTGCTACTCGGGCCGCGAACTGCAACCTTGCAGGAACCTCCCAGGATCCATGCCCAACGAAAGCCCCCAGACCCAAATGTAGAGGGACTGCTTGGGGGCCCCCTGGGGGCCCTTCAGGCCAGCTAGGTCTTTGGGTCCTGGCTCCTTCGGTTTGGGAGCTGTTGCTGCAGTTGGGCATGTTGGCCGGAGAGTGCTTCTCGGGCCGCGAACTGTAACCTTGCAGGTACCTCCCAGGTTCCCGGCCCAACGAAAGCCCCCAGACCCAAATTGAGAGGGGCTGCTTGGGGCCCCCCTGGGGGCCCTTCAGGCCAGCTAGGTCTTTGGCTCCTGGCTCCTTCGGTTTGGGAGCTGTTGCTGCAGTTGGGCATGTTGGCCGGAGAGTGCTTCTCGGGCCGCGAACTGCAACCTTGCAGGATTCTCCCAGGTTCCCGGCCCAACGAAAGCCCCCAGACCCAAATGGAGAGGGGCTGCTTGGGGGCCCCCTGGGGGCCCTTCAGGCCAGCTAGGTCTTTGGGTCCTGGCTCCTTCGCTTTGGGAGCTGTTGCTGCAGTTGGGCATGTTGGCCGGAGAGTGCTTCTCGGGCCTCGAACTGCAACCTTGCAGGATTCTCCCAGGTTCCCGGCCCAACGAAAGCCCCCAGACCCAAATGGAGAGGGGCTGCTTGGGGGCCCCCTGGGGGCCCTTCAGGCCAGCTAGGTCTTTGGGTCCTGGCTCCTTCGGTTTGGGAGCTGTTGCTGCAGTTGAGCATGTTGGCCGGAGAGTGCTTCTCCGGCCGCGAACTGTAACCTTGCAGGTACCTCTCAGGTATCCATGCCCAACGAAAGCCCCCAGACCCAAATTGAGAGGGGCTGCTTGGTGGCCCCCTGGGGGCCCTTCAGGCCAGCTAGGTCTTTGTGTCCTTGCTCCTTCGCTTTGGGAGCTGTTGCTGCAGTTGGGCATGTTGGCCGGAGAGTGCTTCTCGGGCCGCGAACTGCAACCTTGCAGGAATCTCCCAGGTTCCATGCCCAACGAAAGCCCCCAGAACCAAATGGAGAGGGGCTGCTTGGGGGCCCCCTGGGGGCCCTTCAGGCCAGCTAGGTCTTTGGGTCCTGGCTCCTTCGCTTTGGGAGCTGTTGCTGCAGTTGGGCATGTTGGCCGGAGAGTGCTTCTCGGGCCGCGAACTGCAACCTTGCAGGAATCTCCCAGGTTCCCGGCCCAACGAAAGCCCCCAGACCCAAATGGAGAGGGGCTGCTTGGGGGCCCCCTGGGGGCCCTTCAGGCCAGCTAGGTCTTTGGGTCCTGGCTCCTTCGGTTTGGGAGTTGTTGCTGCAGTTGTGCATGTTGGCCGGAGAGTGCTTCTCGGGCCGCGAACTGCAACCTTGCAGGTACCTCTCAGGTATCCATGCCCAACAAAAGCCCCCAGACCCAAATTGAGAGGGGCTGCTTGGTGGCCCCCTGGGGGCCCTTCAGGCCACCTAGCTCTTTGGGTCCTGGCTCCTTCGGTTTGGGAGCTGTTGCTGCAGTTGGGCATGTTGGCCGGAGAGTGCTTCTCGGGCCGCGAACTGCAACCTTGCAGGTACCTCCCAGGTTCCTGGCCCAACGAAAGCCCCCAGACCCAAATGGAGAGGGGCTGCTTGGGGGCCCCCTGGGGGCCCTTCAGGCCAGCTAGGTCTTTGGGTCCTGGCTCCTTCGGTTTGGGAGCTGTTGCTGCAGTTGGGCATGTTGGGCGGAGAGTGCTTCTCGGGCCGCGAACTGCAACCTTGCAGGAATCTCCCAGGTTCCCGGCCCAACGAAAGCCCCCAGACCCAAATTGAGAGGGGCTGCTTGGGGGCCCCCTGGGGGCCCTTCAGGCCAGCTAGGTCTTTGGGTCCTGGCTCCTTCGCTTTGGGAGCTGTTGCTGCAGTTGGGCATGTTGGCCGGAGAGTGCTTCTCCGGCCGCGAACTGCAACCTTGCAGGAATCTCCCAGGTTCCCGGCCCAACGAAAGCCCCCAGACCCAAATGGAGAGGGGCTGCTTGGGGGCCCCCTGGGGGCCCTTCAGGCCAGCTAGGTCTTTGGGTCCTGGCTCCTTCGCTTTGGGAGCTGTTGCTGCAGTTGGGCATGTTGGCCGGAGAGTGCTTCTCGGGCCGCGAACTGCAACCTTGCAGGATTCTCCCAGGTTCCCGGCCCAACGAAAGCCCCCAGACCCAAATGGAGAGGGGCTGCTTGGGGGCCCCCTGGGGGCCCTTCAGGCCAGCTAGGTCTTTGGGTCCTGGCTCCTTCGCTTTGGGAGCTGTTGCTGCAGTTGGGCATGTTGGCCGGAGAGTGCTTCTCGGGCCGCGAACTGCAACCTTGCAGGTACCTCTCAGGTTCCCGGCCCAACGAAAGCCCCCAGACCCAAATTGAGAGGGGCTGCTTGGGGCCCCCCTGGGGGCCCTTCAGGCCAGCTAGGTCTTTGGGTCCTGGCTCCTTCGGTTTGGGAGCTGTTGCTGCAGTTGGGCATGTTGGCCGGAGAGTGCTTCTCGGGCCGCGAACTGCAACCTTGCAGGTACCTCCCAGGTTCCCGGCCCAACGAAAGCCCCCAGACCCAAATTGAGAGGGGCTGCTTGGGGGCCCCCTGGGGGCCCTTCAGGCCAGCTAGGTCTTTGGGTCCTGGCTCCTTCGCTTTGGGAGCTGTTGCTGCAGTTGGGCATGTTGGCCGGAGAGTGCTTCTCGGGCCGCGAACTGCAACCTTGCATGAATCTCCCAGGTTCCCCGCCCAACGAAAGCCCCCAGACCCAAATGGAGAGGGGCGGCTTGGGGACCCCCTGGGGGCACTTCAGGCCAGCTAGGTCTTTGTGTCCTGGCTCCTTCGGTTTGGGAGCTGTTGCTGCAGTTGGGCATGTTCGCCGGAGAGTGCTTCTCGGGCCGCGAACTGCAACCTTGCAGGTACCTCTCAGGTATCCATGCCCAACGAAAGCCCCCAGACCCAAATTGAGAGGGGCTGCTTGGGGGCCCCCTGGGGGCCCTTCAGGCCAGCTAGGTCTTTGGGTCCTGGCTCCTTCGGTTTGGGAGCTGTTGCTGCAGTTGGGCATGTTGGCCGGAGAGTGCTTCTCGGGCCGCGAAGTGCAACCTTGCAGGATTCTCCCAGGTTCCCGGCCCAACGAAAGCCCCCAGACCCAAATTGAGAGGGGCTGCTTGGGGGCCCCCTGGGGGCCCTTCAGGCCAGCTAGGTCTTTGGGTCCTGGCTCCTTCGCTTTGGGAGCTGTTGCTGCAGTTGGGCATGTTGGCCGGAGAGTGCTTCTCGGGCCGCGAACTGCAACCTTGCAGGTACCTCTCAGGTTCCCGGCCCAATGAAAGCCCCCAGACCCAAATTGAGAGGGGCTGCTTGGGGCCCCCCTGGGGGACCTTCAGGCCAGCTAGGTCTTTGGGTCCTGGCTCCTTCGCTTTGGGAGCTGTTGCTGCAGTTGGGCATGTTGGCCGGAGAGTGCTTCTCGGGCCGCGAACTGCAACCTTGCAGGTACCTCCCAGATTCCCGGCCCAACGAAAGCCCCCAGACCCAAATGGAGAGGGGCTGCTTGGGGGCCCCCTGGGGGCCCTTCAGGCCAGCTAGGTCTTTGGGTCCTGGCTCCTTCGCTTTGGGAGCTGTTGCTGCAGTTGGGCATGTTGGCCGGAGAGTGCTTCTCGGGCCGCGAACTGTAATCTTGCAGGTACCTCTCAGGTATACATGCCCAACGAAAGCCCCCAGACCCAAATTGAGAGGGGCTGCTTGGGGGCCCCCTGGGGACCCTTCAGGCCAGCTAGGTCTTTGGGTCCTGGCTCCTTCGGTTTGGGAGTTGTTGCTGCAGTTGGGCATGTTGGCCGGAGAGTGCTTCTCGGGCCGCGAACTGTAACCTTGCAGGTACCTCTCAGGTATCCATGCCCAACAAAAGCCCCCAGACCCAAATTGAGAGGGGCTGCTTGGGGGCCCCCTGGGGGCCCTTCAGGCCAGCTAGCTCTTTGGGTCCTGGCTCCTTCGGTTTGGGAGCTGTTGCTGCAGTTGGGCATGTTGGCCGGAGAGTGCTTCTCGGGCCGCGAACTGCAACCTTGCAGGTACCTCCCAGGTTCCTGGCCCAACGAAAGCCCCCAGACCCAAATGGAGAGGGGCTGCTTGGGGGCCCCCTGGGGGCCCTTCAGGCCAACTAGGTCTTTGGGTCCTGGCTCCTTCGCTTTGGGAGCTGTTGCTGCAGTTGGGCATGTTGGGCGGAGAGTGCTTCTCGGGCCGCGAACTGCAACCTTGAAGGAATCTCCCAGGTTCCCGGCCCAACGAAAGCCCCCAGACCCAAATTGAGAGGGGCTGCTTGGGGGCCCCCTGGGGGCCCTTCAGGCCAGCTAGGTCTTTGGGTCCTGGCTCCTTCGCTTTGGGAGCTGTTGCTGCAGTTGGGCATGTTGGGCGGAGAGTGCTTCTCGGGCCGCGAACTGCAACCTTGCAGGAATCTCCCAGGTTCCCCGCCCAACGAAAGCCCCCAGACCCAAATGGAGAGGGGCTGCTTGGGGACCCCCTGGGGGCACTTCAGGCCATCTAGGTCTTTGGGTCCTGGCTCCTTCGCTTTGGGAGCTGTTGCTGCATTTGGGCATGTTGGCCGGAGAGTGCTTCTCGGGCCGCGAACTGTAATCTTGCAGGTACCTCTCAGGTATACATGCCCAACGAAAGCCCCCAGACCCAAATTGAGAGGGGCTACAAGGGGGCCCCCTGGGGGCCCTTCAGGCCAGCTAGGTCTTTGTGTCCTGGCTCCTTCGGTTTGGGAGCTGTTGCTGCAGTTGGGCATGTTGGCCGGAGAGTGCTTCTCGGGCCGCGAACTGCAACCTTGCAGGAATCTCCCAGGTTCCCGGCCCAACAAAAGCCCCCAGACCCAAATGGAGAGGGGCTGCTTGGGGGCCCCCTGGGGGCCCTTCAGGCCAGCTAGGTCTTTGGGTCCTGGCTCCTTCGCTTTGGGAGCTGTTGCTGCAGTTGGGCATGTTGGCCGGAGAGTGCTTCTCGGGCCGCGAACTGCAACCTTGCAGGAATCTCCCAGGTTCCCGGCCCAACGAAAGCCCCCAGACCCAAATTGAGAGGGGCTGCTTGGGGGCCCCCTGGGGGCCCTTCAGGCCAGCTAGGTCTTTGGGTCCTGGCTCCTTCGCTTTGGGAGCTGTTGCTGCAGTTGAGCATGTTCGCCGGAGAGTGCTTCTCGGGCCGCGAACTGCAACCTTGCTGGTACCTCTCAGGTATCCATGCCCAACGACAGCCCCCAGACCCAAATGGAGAGGGGCTGCTTGGGGGCCCCCTGGGGGCCCTTCAGGCCAGCTAGGTCTTTGGGTCCTGGCTCCTTCGCTTTGGGAGCTGTTGCTGCAGTTGGGCATGTTGGCCGGAGAGTGCTTCTCGGGCCGCGAAGTGCAACCTTGCAGGATTCTCCCAGGTTCCCGGCCCAACGAAAGCCCCCAGACCCAAATTGAGAGGGGCTGCTTGGGGGCCCCCTGGGGGCCCTTCAGGCCAGCTAGGTCTTTGGGTCCTGGCTCCTTCGGTTTGGGAGCTGTTGCTGCAGTTGGGCATGTTGGCCGGAGAGTGCTTCTCGGGCCGCGAACTGCAACCTTGCAGGATTCTCCCAGGTTCCCGGCCCAACGAAAGCCCCCAGACCCAAATGGAGAGGGGCTGCTTGGGGACCCCCTGGGGGCACTTCAGGCCAGCTAGGTCTTTGGGTCCTGGCTCCTTCGCTTTGGGAGCTGTTGCTGCAGTTGGGCATGTTGGCCGGAGAGTGCTTCTCGGGCCGCGAACTGCAACCTTGCAGGAATCTCCCAGGTATACATGCCCAACGAAAGCCCCCAGACCCAAATTGAGAGGGGCTACTTGGGGGCCCCCTGGGGGCCCTTCAGGCCAGCTAGGTCTTTGTGTCCTGGCTCCTTCGGTTTGGGAGCTGTTGCTGCAGTTGGGCATGTTGGCCGGAGAGTGCTTCTCGGGCCGCGAACTGCAACCTTGCAGGATTCTCCCAGGTTCCCGGCCCAACGAAAGCCCCCAGACCCAAATGGAGAGGGGCTGCTTGGGGGCCCCCTGGGGGCCCTTCAGGCCAGCTAGGTCTTTGGGTCCTGGCTCCTTCGCTTTGGGAGCTGTTGCTGCAGTTGGGCATGTTGGCCGGAGAGTGCTTCTCGGGCCGCGAACTGCAACCTTGCAGGAATCTCCCAGGTTCCCGGCCCAACGAAAGCCCCCAGACCCAAATGGAGAGGGGCTGCTTGGGGGCCCCCTGGGGGCCCTTCAGGCCAGCTAGGTCTTTGGGTCCTGGCTCCTTCGCTTTGGGAGCTGTTGCTGCAGTTGAGCATGTTCGCCGGAGAGTGCTTCTCGGGCCGCGAACTGCAACCTTGCAGGTACCTCTCAGGTATCCATGCCCAACGAAAGCCCCCAGACCCAAATGGAGAGGGGCTGCTTGGGGGCCCCCTGAGGGCCCTTCAGGCCAGCTAGGTCTTTGGGTCCTGGCTCCTTCGGTTTGGGAGCTGTTGCTGCAGTTGGGCATGTTGGCCGGAGAGTGCTTCTCGGGCCGCGAACTGCAACCTTGCAGGTACCTCCCAGGTTCCTGGCCCAACGAAAGCCCCCAGACCCAAATGGAGAGGTGCTGCTTGGGGGCCCCCTGGGGGCCCTTCAGGCCAGCTAGGTCTTTGGGTCCTGGCTCCTTCGGTTTGGGAGCTGTTGCTGCAGTTGGGCATGTTGGCCGGAGAGTGCTTCTCGGGCCGCGAACTGCAACCTTGCAGGTACCTCCCAGGTTCCTGGCCCAACGAAAGCCCCCAGACCCAAATGGAGAGGGGCTGCTTGGGGGCCCCCTGGGGGCCCTTCAGGCCAGCTAGGTCTTTGGGTCCTGGCTCCTTCGCTTTGGGAGCTGTTGCTGCAGTTGGGCATGTTGGGCGGAGAGTGCTTCTCGGGCCGCGAACTGCAACCTTGAAGGAATCTCCCAGGTTCCCGGCCCAACGAAAGCCCCCAGACCCAAATTGAGAGGGGCTGCTTGGGGGCCCCCTGGGGGCCCTTCAGGCCAGCTAGGTCTTTGGGTCCGGGCTCCTTCGCTTTGGGAGCTGTTGCTGCAGTTGAGCATGTTGGGCGGAGAGTGCTTCTCGGGCCGCGAACTGCAACCTTGCAGGAATCTCCCAGGTTCCCCGCCCAACGAAAGCCCCCAGACCCAAATGGAGAGGGGCTGCTTGGGGGCCCCCTGGGGGCCCTTCAGGCCAGCTAGGTCTTTGGGTCCTGGCTCCTTCGCTTTGGGAGCTGTTGCTGCAGTTGGGCATGTTCGCCGGAGAGTGCTTCTCGGGCCGCGAACTGCAACCTTGCAGGTACCTCTCAGGTATCCATGCCCAACGAAAGCCCCCAGACCCAAATTGAGAGGGGCTGCTTGGGGGCCCCCTGGGGGCCCTTCAGGCCAGCTAGGTCTTTGGGTCCTGGCTCCTTCGCTTTGGGAGCTGTTGCTGCAGTTGGGCATGTTGGCCGGAGAGTGCTTCTCGGGCCGCGAAGTGCAACCTTGCAGGTACCTCCCAGGTTCCCGGCCCAACGAAAGCCCCCAGACCCAAATTGAGAGGGGCTGCTTGGGGGCCCCCTGGGGGCCCTTCAGGCCAGCTAGGTCTTTGGGTCCTGGCTCCTTCGGTTTGGGAGCTGTTGCTGCAGTTGGGCATGTTGGCCGGAGAGTGCTTCTCGGGCCGCGAACTGCAACCTTGCAGGATTCTCCCAGGTTCCCGGCCCAACGAAAGCCCCCAGACCCAAATTGAGAGGGGCTGCTTGCGGCACCCCTGGGGGCCCTTCAGGCCAGCTAGGTCTTTGGGTCCTGGCTCCTTCGCTTTGGGAGCTGTTGCTGCAGTTGGGCATGTTGGCCGGAGAGTGCTTCTCGGGCCGCGAACTGCAACTTTGCAGGTACCTCCCAGGTTCCCGGCCCAACGAAAGCCCCCAGACCCAAATTGAGAGGGGCTGCTTGGGGGCCCCCTGGGGGCCCTTCAGGCCAGCTAGGTCTTTGGGTCCTGGCTCCTTCGGTTTGGGAGCTGTTGCTGCAGTTGGGCATGTTGGCCGGAGAGTGCTTCTCGGGCCGCGAACTGCAACCTTGCATAAATCTCCCAGGTTCCCCGCCCAACGAAAGCCCCCAGACCCAAATGGAGAGGGGCTGCTTGGGGACCCCCTGGGGGCACTTCAGGCCATCTAGGTCTTTGGGTCCTGGCTCCTTCGCTTTGGGAGCTGTTGCTGCAGTTGGGCATGTTGGCCGGAGAGTGCTTCTCGGGCCGCGAACTGTAATCTTGCAGGTACCTCTCAGGTATACATGCCCAACGAAAGCCCCCAGACCCAAATTGAGAGGGGCTACTTGGGGGCCCCCTGGGGGCCCTTCAGGCCAGCTAGGTCTTTGTGTCCTGGCTCCTTCGGTTTGGGAGCTGTTGCTGCAGTTGGGCATGTTGGCCGGAGAGTGCTTCTCGGGCCGCGAACTGCAACCTTGCAGGAATCTCCCAGGTTCCCGGCCCAACAAAAGCCCCCAGACCCAAATGGAGAGGGGCTGCTTGGGGGCCCCCTGGGGGCCCTTCAGGCCAGCTAGGTCTTTGGGTCCTGGCTCCTTCGCTTTGGGAGCTGTTGCTGCAGTTGCGCATGTTGGCCGGAGAGTGCTTCTCGGGCCGCGAACTGCAACCTTGCAGGAATCTCCCAGGTTCCCGGCCCAACGAAAGCCCCCAGACCCAAATTGAGAGGGGCTGCTTGGGGGCCCCCTGGGGGCCCTTCAGGCCAGCTAGGTCTTTGGGTCCTGGCTCCTTCGGTTTGGGAGCTGTTGCTGCAGTTGGGCATGTTGGCCGGAGAGTGCTTCTCGGGCCGCGAACTGCAACCTTGCAGGAATCTCCCAGGTTCCCGGCCCAACAAAAGCCCCCAGACCCAAATGGAGAGGGGCTGCTTGGGGGCCCCCTGGGGGCCCTTCAGGCCAGCTAGGTCTTTGGGTCCTGGCTCCTTCGCTTTGGGAGCTGTTGCTGCAGTTGGGCATGTTGGCCGGAGAGTGCTTCTCGGGCCGCGAACTGCAACCTTGCAGGAATCTCCCAGGTTCCCGGCCCAACGAAAGCCCCCAGACCCAAATGGAGAGGGGCTGCTTGGGGGCCCCCTGGGGGCCCTTCAGGCCAGCTAGGTCTTTGGGTCCTGGCTCCTTCGCTTTGGGAGCTGTTGCTGCAGTTGGGCATGTTCGCCGGAGAGTGCTTCTCGGGCCGCGTACTGCAACCTTGCAGGTACCTCTCAGGTATCCATGCCCAACGAAAGCCCCCAGACCCAAATGGAGAGGGGCTGCTTGGGGGCCCCCTGGGGGCCCTTCAGGCCAGCTAGGTCTTTGGGTCCTGGCTCCTTCGCTTTGGGAGCTGTTGCTGCAGTTGGGCATGTTGGCCGGAGAGTGCTTCTCGGGCCGCGAAGTGCAACCTTGCAGGTACCTCCCAGGTTCCCGGCCCAACGAAAGCCCCCAGACCCAAATTGAGAGGGGCTGCTTGGGGGCCCCCTGGGGGCCCTTCAGGCCAGCTAGGTCTTTGGGTCCTGGCTCCTTCGGTTTGGGAGCTGTTGCTGCAGTTGGGCATGTTGGCCGGAGAGTGCTTCTCGGGCCGCGAACTGCAACCTTGCAGGATTCTCCCAGGTTCCCGGCCCAACGAAAGCCCCCAGACCCAAATTGAGAGGGGCTGCTTGCGGCACCCCTGGGGGCCCTTCAGGCCAGCTAGGTCTTTGGGTCCTGGCTCCTTCGCTTTGGGAGCTGTTGCTGCAGTTGGGCATGTTGGCCGGAGAGTGCTTCTCGGGCCGCGAACTGCAACTTTGCAGGTACCTCCCAGGTTCCCGGCCCAACGAAAGCCCCCAGACCCAAATTGAGAGGGGCTGCTTGGGGGCCCCCTGGGGGCCCTTCAGGCCAGCTAGGTCTTTGGGTCCTGGCTCCTTCGGTTTGGGAGCTGTTGCTGCAGTTGGGCATGTTGGCCGGAGAGTGCTTCTCGGGCCGCGAACTGCAACCTTGCATAAATCTCCCAGGTTCCCCGCCCAACGAAAGCCCCCAGACCCAAATGGAGAGGGGCTGCTTGGGGACCCCCTGGGGGCACTTCAGGCCATCTAGGTCTTTGGGTCCTGGCTCCTTCGCTTTGGGAGCTGTTGCTGCAGTTGGGCATGTTGGCCGGAGAGTGCTTCTCGGGCCGCGAACTGTAATCTTGCAGGTACCTCTCAGGTATACATGCCCAACGAAAGCCCCCAGACCCAAATTGAGAGGGGCTACTTGGGGGCCCCCTGGGGGCCCTTCAGGCCAGCTAGGTCTTTGTGTCCTGGCTCCTTCGGTTTGGGAGCTGTTGCTGCAGTTGGGCATGTTGGCCGGAGAGTGCTTCTCGGGCCGCGAACTGCAACCTTGCAGGAATCTCCCAGGTTCCCGGCCCAACAAAAGCCCCCAGACCCAAATGGAGAGGGGCTGCTTGGGGGCCCCCTGGGGGCCCTTCAGGCCAGCTAGGTCTTTGGGTCCTGGCTCCTTCGCTTTGGGAGCTGTTGCTGCAGTTGCGCATGTTGGCCGGAGAGTGCTTCTCGGGCCGCGAACTGCAACCTTGCAGGAATCTCCCAGGTTCCCGGCCCAACGAAAGCCCCCAGACCCAAATTGAGAGGGGCTGCTTGGGGGCCCCCTGGGGGCCCTTCAGGCCAGCTAGGTCTTTGGGTCCTGGCTCCTTCGCTTTGGGAGCTGTTGCTGCAGTTGAGCATGTTCGCCGGAGAGTGCTTCTCCGGCCGCGAACTGTAACCTTGCAGGTACCTCTCAGGTATCCATGCCCAACGAAAGCCCCCAGACCCAAATGGAGAGGGGCTGCTTGGGGGCCCCCTGAGGGCCCTTCAGGCCAGCTAGGTCTTTGGGTCCTGGCTCCTTCGGTTTGGGAGCTGTTGCTGCAGTTGGGCATGTTGGCCGGAGAGTGCTTCTCGGGCCGCGAACTGCAACCTTGCAGGTACCTCCCAGGTTCCTGGCCCAACGAAAGCCCCCAGACCCAAATGGAGAGGTGCTGCTTGGGGGCCCCCTGGGGGCCCTTCAGGCCAGCTAGGTCTTTGGGTCCTGGCTCCTTCGGTTTGGGAGCTGTTGCTGCAGTTGGGCATGTTGGCCGGAGAGTGCTTCTCGGGCCGCGAACTGCAACCTTGCAGGAATCTCCCAGGTTCCCGGCCCAACGAAAGCCCCCAGACCCAAATGGAGAGGGGCTGCTTGGGGGCCCCCTGGGGGCCCTTCAGGCCAGCTAGGTCTTTGGGTCCTAGCTCCTTCGCTTTGGGAGCTGTTGCTGCAGTTGGGCATGTTGGCCGGAGAGTGCTTCTCGGGCCGCGAACTGCAACCTTGCAGGAATCTCCCAGGTTCCCGACCCAACAAAAGCCCCCAGACCCAAATGGAGAGGGGCTGCTTGGGGGCCCCCTGGGGGCCCTTCAGGCCAGCTAGGTCTTTGGGTCCTGGCTCCTTCGGTTTGGGAGCTGTTGCTGCAGTTGGGCATGTTGGCCGGAGAGTGCTTCTCGGGCCGCGAACTGCAACCTTGCAGGATTCTCCCAGGTTCCCGGCCCAACGAAAGCCCCCAGACCCAAATGGAGAGGGGCTGCTTGGGGGCCCCCTGGGGGCCCTTCAGGCCAGCTAGGTCTTTGGGTCCTGGCTCCTTCGCTTTGGGAGCTGTTGCTGCAGTTGGGCATGTTGGCCGGAGAGTGCTTCTCGGGCCGCGAACTGCAACCTTGCAGGATTCTCCCAGGTTCCCGGCCCAACGAAAGCCCCCAGACCCAAATGGAGAGGGGCTGCTTGGGGGCCCCCTGGGGGCCCTTCAGGCCAGCTAGGTCTTTGGGTCCTGGCTCCTTCGCTTTGGGAGCTGTTGCTGCAGTTGGGCATGTTGGCCGGAGAGTGCTTCTCGGGCCGCGAACTGCAACTTTGCAGGAATCTCCCAGGTTCCCGGCCCAACGAAAGCCCCCAGACCCAAATGGAGATGAGCTCCTTGGGGACCCCCTGGGGGCCCTTCAGGCCAGCTAGGTCTTTGGGTCCTGGATCCTTCGGTTTGGGAGCTGTTGTTGCAGTTGGGCATGTTGGCCGGAGAGTGATTCTCGGGCCGCGAACTGCAACCTTGCAGGATTCCCCAAGGTTCCCGGCAAAACGAAAGCCCCCAGACCCAAATTGAGAGGGGCTGCTTGGGGCCCCCCTGGGGGCCCTTCAGGCCAGCTAGGTCTTTGGGTCCTGGCTCCTTCGGTTTGGGAGCTGTTGCTGCAGTTGGGCATGTTGGCCGGAGAGTGCTTCTCGGGCCGGTAACTGCAACCTTGCAGGATTCTCCCAGGTTCCCGGCCCAACGAAAGCCCCCAGACCCAAATTGAGAGGGGCTGCTTGGGGCCCCCCTGGGGGCCCTTCAGGCCAGCTAGGTCTTTGGGTCCTGGCTCCTTCGGTTTGGGAGCTGTTGCTGCAGTTGGGCATGTTGGCCGGAGAGTGCTTCTCGGGCCGCGAACTATAACTTGCAGGTACCTCTCAGGTATACATGCCCAACGAAAGCCCCCAGACCCAAATGGAGAGGGGCTGCTTGGGGGCCCCCTGGGGGCCCTTCAGGCCAGCTAGGTCTTTGGGTCCTGGCTCCTTCGCTTTGGGTGCTGTTGCAGGATATTGGGCATGTTGGCCGGAGAGTGCTTCTCGGGCCGCGAACTGCAACCTTGCAGGAATCTCCCAGGTTCTCAGCCTAAAGAAAGCCCCCAGACCCAAATGGAGAGGGGCTGCTTGGGGGCCCCCTGGGGGCCCTTCAGGCCAGCTAGGTCTTTGGGTCCTGGCTCCTTCGCTTTGGGAGCTGTTGCTGCAGTTGGGCATGTTGGCCGGAGAGTGCTTCTCGGGCCGCGAACTGCAACCTTGCAGGAATCTCCCAGGTTCCCGGCCCAACGAAAGCCCCCAGACCCAAATAGAGAGGGGCTGCTTGGGGGCCCCCTGGGGGCCCTTCAGGCCAGCTAGGTCTTTGGGTCCTGGCTCCTTCGCTTTGGGAGCTGTTGCTGCAGTTGAGCATGTTGGCCGGAGAGTGCTTCTCGGGCCGCGAACTGTAACCTTTCAGGTACCTCTCAGGTATCCATGCTCAACGAAAGCCCCCAGACCCAAATGGAGAGGGGCTGCTTGGTGGCCTTCTGGGGGCCCTTCAGGCCAGCTAGGTCTTTGGGTCCTGGCTCCTTCGCTTTGGGAGCTGTTGCTGCAGTTGGGCATGTTGGCCGGAGAGTGCTTCTCGGGCCGCGAACTGCAACCTTGCAGGAATCTCCCAGGTTCCCGGCCCAACGAAAGCCCCCAGACCCAAATGGAGAGGGGCTGCTTGGGGGCCCCCTGGGGGCCCTTCAGGCCAGCTAGGTCTTTGGGTCCTGGCTCCTTCGCTTTGGGAGCTGTTGTTGCAGTTGGGCATGTTGGCCGGAGAGTGCTTCTCGGGCCGCGAACTGTAACCTTGCAGGTACCTCTCAGGTATACATGCCCAACGAAAGCCCCCAGACCCAAATGGAGAGGGGCTGCTTGGGGGCCCCCTGGGGGCACTTCAGGCCAGCTAGGTCTTTGTGTCCTGGCTCCTTCGCTTTGGGAGCTGTTGCTGCAGTTGGGCATGTTGGCCGGAGAGTGCTTCTCGGGCCTCGAACTGCAACCTTGCATGAATCTCCCAGGTTCCCGGCCCAACGAAAGCCCCCAGACCCAAATGGAGAGGGGCTGCTTGGGGGCCCCCTGGGGGCCCTTCAGGCCAGCTAGGTCTTTGGGTCCTGGCTCCTTCGCTTTGGGAGCTGTTGCTGCAGTTGGGCATGTTGGCCGGAGAGTGCTTCTCGGGCCGCGAACTGCAACCTTGCAGGATTCTCCCAGGTTCCCGGCCCAAAGAAAGCCCCCAGACCCAAATGGAGAGGGGCTGCTTGGGGGCCCCCTGGGGGCCCTTCAGGCCAGCTAGGTCTTTGGGTCCTGGCTCCTTCGCTTTGGGAGCAGTCGCTGGACGTTGGGCATGTTGGCCGGAGAGTGCTTCTCGGGCCGCGAACTGCAACCTTGCAGGATTCTCCCAGGTTCCCGGCCCAACGAAAGCCCCCAGACCCAAATTGAGAGGGGCTGCTTGGTGGCCCCCTGGGGGCCCTTCAGGCCAGCTAGGTCTTTGGGTCCTGGCTCCTTCGCTTTGGGAGCTGTTGCTGCAGTTGGGCATGTTGGCCGGAGAGTGCTTCTCGGGCCGCGAACTGCAACCTTGCAGGTACCTCCCAGGTTCCCGGCCCAACGAAAACCGCCAGACCCAAATGGAGAGGGGCTGCTTGGGGGCCCCCTGGGGGCCCTTCAGGCCAGCTAGGTCTTTGGGTCCTGGCTCCTTCGGTTTGGGAGCTGTTGCTGCAGTTGGGCATGTTGGCCGGAGAGTGCTTCTCGGGCCGCGAACTGTAACTTGCAGGTACCTCTCAGGTATACATGCCCAACGAAAGCCCCCAGACCCAAATGGAGAGGGGCTGCTTGGTGGCCTTCTGGGGGCCCTTCAGGCCAGCTAGGTCTTTGAGTCCTGGCTCCTTCGCTTTGGGAGCTGTTGCTGGATATTGGGCATGTTGGCCGGAGAGTGCTTCTCGGGCCGCGAACTGCAACCTTGCAGGAATCTCCCAGGTTCCATGCCCAACGAAAGCCCCCAGACCCAAATGGAGAGGGGCTGCTTGGGGGCCCCCTGGGGGCCCTTCAGGCCAGCTAGGTCTTTGGGTCCTGGCTCCTTCGCTTTGGGAGCTGTTGCTGCAGTTGGGCATGTTGGCCGGAGAGTGCTTCTCGGGCCGCGAACTGCAACCTTGCAGGAATCTCCCAGGTTCCCGGCCCAACGAAAGCCCCCAGACCCAAATGGAGAGGGGCTGCTTGGGCGCCCCCTGGGGCCCTTCAGGCCACCTAGCTCTTTGGGTCCTGGCTCCTTCGGTTTGGGAGCTGTTGCTGCAGTTGAGCATGTTGGCCGGAGAGTACTTCTCGGGCCGCGAACTGTAACCTTGCAGGTACATCTCAGGTATCCATGCCCAACGAAAGCCCCCAGACCCAAATGGAGAGGGGCTGCTTGGGGGCCCCCTGAGGGCCCTTCAGGCCAGCTAGGTCTTTGGGTCCTGGCTCCTTCGGTTTGGGAGCTGTTGCTGCAGTTGGGCATGTTGGCCGGAGAGTGCTTCTCGGGCCGCGAACTGCAACCTTGCAGGTACCTCCCAGGTTCCTGGCCCAACGAAAGCCCCCAGACCCAAATGGAGAGGTGCTGCTTGGGGGCCCCCTGGGGGCCCTTCAGGCCAGCTAGGTCTTTGGGTCCTGGCTCCTTCGGTTTGGGAGCTGTTGCTGCAGTTGGGCATGTTGGCCGGAGAGTGCTTCTCGGGCCGCGAACTGCAACCTTGCAGGAATCTCCCAGGTTCCCGGCCCAACGAAAGCCCCCAGACCCAAATGGAGAGGGGCTGCTTGGGGGCCCCCTGAGGGCCCTTCAGGCCAGCTAGGTCTTTGGGTCCTAGCTCCTTCGGTTTGGGAGCTGTTGCTGCAGTTGGGCATGTTGGCCGGAGAGTGCTTCTCGGGCCGCGAACTGCAACCTTGCAGGTACCTCCCAGGTTCCTGGCCCAACGAAAGCCCCCAGACCCAAATGGAGAGGTGCTGCTTGGGGGCCCCCTGGGGGCCCTTCAGGCCAGCTAGGTCTTTGGGTCCTGGCTCCTTCGGTTTGGGAGCTGTTGCTGCAGTTGGGCATGTTGGCCGGAGAGTGCTTCTCGGGCCGCGAACTGCAACCTTGCAGGAATCTCCCAGGTTCCCGGCCCAACGAAAGCCCCCAGACCCAAATGGAGAGGGGCTGCTTGGGGGCCCCCTGGGGGCCCTTCAGGCCAGCTAGGTCTTTGGGTCCTAGCTCCTTCGCTTTGGGAGCTGTTGCTGCAGTTGGGCATGTTGGCCGGAGAGTGCTTCTCGGGCCGCGAACTGCAACCTTGCAGGAATCTCCCAGGTTCCCGACCCAACAAAAGCCCCCAGACCCAAATGGAGAGGGGCTGCTTGGGGGCCCCCTGGGGGCCCTTCAGGCCAGCTAGGTCTTTGGGTCCTGGCTCCTTCGGTTTGGGAGCTGTTGCTGCAGTTGGGCATGTTGGCCGGAGAGTGCTTCTCGGGCCGCGAACTGCAACCTTGCAGGATTCTCCCAGGTTCCCGGCCCAACGAAAGCCCCCAGACCCAAATGGAGAGGGGCTGCTTGGGGGCCCCCTGGGGGCCCTTCAGGCCAGCTAGGTCTTTGGGTCCTGGCTCCTTCGCTTTGGGAGCTGTTGCTGCAGTTGGGCATGTTGGCCGGAGAGTGCTTCTCGGGCCGCGAACTGCAACTTTGCAGGAATCTCCCAGGTTCCCGGCCCAACGAAAGCCCCCAGACCCAAATGGAGATGAGCTCCTTGGGGACCCCCTGGGGGCCCTTCAGGCCAGCTAGGTCTTTGGGTCCTGGATCCTTCGGTTTGGGAGCTGTTGTTGCAGTTGGGCATGTTGGCCGGAGAGTGATTCTCGGGCCGCGAACTGCAACCTTGCAGGATTCCCCAAGGTTCCCGGCAAAACGAAAGCCCCCAGACCCAAATTGAGAGGGGCTGCTTGGGGCCCCCCTGGGGGCCCTTCAGGCCAGCTAGGTCTTTGGGTCCTGGCTCCTTCGGTTTGGGAGCTGTTGCTGCAGTTGGGCATGTTGGCCGGAGAGTGCTTCTCGGGCCGGTAACTGCAACCTTGCAGGATTCTCCCAGGTTCCCGGCCCAACGAAAGCCCCCAGACCCAAATGGAGAGGACCTCCTTGGGGGCCCCATGGGGGCCCTTCAGGCCAGCTAGGTCTTTGGGTCCTGGCTCCTTCGGTTTGGGAGCTGTTGCTGCAGTTGGGCATGTTGGCCGGAGAGTGCTTCTCGGGCCGCGAACTATAACTTGTAGGTACCTCTCAGGTATACATGCCCAACGAAAGCCCCCAGACCCAAATGGAGAGGGGCTGCTTGGGGGCCCCCTGGGGGCCCTTCAGGCCAGCTAGGTCTTTGGGTCCTGGCTCCTTCGCTTTGTGTGCTGTTGCAGGATATTGGGCATGTTGGCCGGAGAGTGCTTCTCGGGCCGCGAACTGCAACCTTGCAGGAATCTCCCAGGTTCTCAGCCTAAAGAAAGCCCCCAGACCCAAATGGAGAGGGGCTGCTTGGGGGCCCCCTGGGGGCCCTTCAGGCCAGCTAGGTCTTTGGGTCCTGGCTCCTTCGCTTTGGGAGCTGTTGCTGCAGTTGGGCATGTTGGCCGGAGAGTGCTTCTCGGGCCGCGAACTGCAACCTTGCAGGAATCTCCCAGGTTCCCGGCCCAACGAAAGCCCCCAGACCCAAATTGAGAGGGGCTGCTTGGGGGCCCCCTGGGGGCCCTTCAGGCCAGCTAGGTCTTTGGGTCCTGGCTCCTTCGCTTTGGGAGCTGTTGCTGCAGTTGAGCATGTTGGCCGGAGAGTGCTTCTCGGGCCGCGAACTGTAACCTTTCAGGTACCTCTCAGGTATCCATGCTCAACGAAAGCCCCCAGACCCAAATGGAGAGGGGCTGCTTGGGGGCCCCCTGGGGGCCCTTCAGGCCAGCTAGGTCTTTGGGTCCTGGCTCCTTCGCTTTGGGAGCTGTTGCTGCAGTTGGGCATGTTGGCCGGAGAGTGCTTCTCGGGCCGCGAACTGCAACCTTGCAGGAATCTCCCAGGTTCCCGGCCCAACGAAAGCCCCCAGACCCAAATGGAGAGGGGCTGCTTGGGGGCCCCCTGGGGGCCCTTCAGGCCAGCTAGGTCTTTGGGTCCTGGCTCCTTCGCTTTGGGAGCTGTTGTTGCAGTTGGGCATGTTGGCCGGAGAGTGCTTCTCGGGCCGCGAACTGCAACCTTGCATGAATCTCCCAGGTTCCCCGCCCAACGAAAGCCCCCAGACCCAAATGGAGAGGGGCTGCTTGGGGACCCCCTGGGGGCCCTTCAGGCCAGCTAGGTCTTTGGGTCCTGGCTCCTTCGCTTTGGGAGCTGTTGCTGCAGTTGGGCATGTTGGCCGGAGAGTGCTTCTCGGGCCGCGAACTGTAACCTTGCAGGTACCTCTCAGGTATACATGCCCAACGAAAGCCCCCAGACCCAAATGGAGAGGGGCTGCTTGGGGGCCCCCTGGGGGCACTTCAGGCCAGCTAGGTCTTTGTGTCCTGGCTCCTTCGGTTTGGGAGCTGTTGCTGCAGTTGGGCATGTTGGCCGGAGAGTGCTTCTCGGGCCTCGAACTGCAACCTTGCATGAATCTCCCAGGTTCCCGTCCCAACGAAAGCCCCCAGACCCAAATGGAGAGGGGCTGCTTGGGGGCCCCCTGGGGGCCCTTCAGGCCAGCTAGGTCTTTGGGTCCTGGCTCCTTCGCTTTGGGAGCTGTTGCTGCAGTTGGGCATGTTGGCCGGAGAGTGCTTCTCGGGCCGCGAACTGCAACCTTGCAGGATTCTCCCAGGTTCCCGGCCCAAAGAAAGCCCCCAGACCCAAATGGAGAGGGGCTGCTTGGGGGCCCCCTGGGGGCCCTTCAGGCCAGCTAGGTCTTTGGGTCCTGGCTCCTTCGCTTTGGGAGCAGTCGCTGGACGTTGGGCATGTTGGCCGGAGAGTGCTTCTCGGGCCGCGAACTGCAACCTTGCAGGATTCTCCCAGGTTCCCGGCCCAACGAAAGCCCCCAGACCCAAATTGAGAGGGGCTGCTTGGTGGCCCCCTGGGGGCCCTTCAGGCCAGCTAGGTCTTTGGGTCCTGGCTCCTTCGCTTTGGGAGCTGTTGCTGCAGTTGGGCATGTTGGCCGGAGAGTGCTTCTCGGGCCGCGAACTGCAACCTTGCAGGTACCTCCCAGGTTCCCGGCCCAACGAAAACCGCCAGACCCAAATGGAGAGGGGCTGCTTGGGGGCCCCCTGGGGGCCCTTCAGGCCAGCTAGGTCTTTGGGTCCTGGCTCCTTCGGTTTGGGAGCTGTTGCTGCAGTTGGGCATGTTGGCCGGAGAGTGCTTCTCGGGCCGCGAACTGTAACTTGCAGGTACCTCTCAGGTATACATGCCCAACGAAAGCCCCCAGACCCAAATGGAGAGGGGCTGCTTGGTGGCCTTCTGGGGGCCCTTCAGGCCAGCTAGGTCTTTGGGTCCTGGCTCCTTCGCTTTGGGAGCTGTTGCTGGATATTGGGCATGTTGGCCGGAGAGTGCTTCTCGGGCCGCGAACTGCAACCTTGCAGGAATCTCCCAGGTTCCCGGCCCAACGAAAGCCCCCAGACCCAAATGGAGAGGGGCTGCTTGGGGGCCCCCTGGGGGCCCTTCAGGCCAGCTAGGTCTTTGGGTCCTGGCTCCTTCGCTTTGGGAGCTGTTGCTGCAGTTGGGCATGTTGGCCGGAGAGTGCTTCTCGGGCCGCGAACTGCAACCTTGCAGGAATCTCCCAGGTTCCCGGCCCAACGAAAGCCCCCAGACCCAAATGGAGAGGGGCTGCTTGGGCGCCCCCTGGGGCCCTTCAGGCCACCTAGCTCTTTGGGTCCTGGCTCCTTCGGTTTGGGAGCTGTTGCTGCAGTTGAGCATGTTGGCCGGAGAGTACTTCTCGGGCCGC
This sequence comes from Gallinula chloropus, assembly GCF_964237585.1. Classification (NCBI taxonomy): domain Eukaryota; kingdom Metazoa; phylum Chordata; class Aves; order Gruiformes; family Rallidae; genus Gallinula; species Gallinula chloropus. The sequence goes on from NW_028168802.1 coordinate 34,575, forward strand.
GAACTGTAACCTTGCAGGTACATCTCAGGTATCCATGCCCAACGAAAGCCCCCAGACCCAAATGGAGAGGGGCTGCTTGGGGGCCCCCTGGGGGCCCTTCAGGCCAGCTAGGTCTTTGGGTCCTGGCTCCTTCGGTTTGGGAGCTGTTGCTGCAGTTGTGCATGTTCTCCGGAGAATGCTTCTCGGACCGCGAACTGCAACCTTGCAGGTACCTCTCAGGTATACATGCCCAACGAAAGCCCCCAGACCCAAATTGAGAGGGGCTGCTTGGGGGCCCCCTGGGGGCCCTTCAGGCCAGCTAGGTCTTTGGGTCCTGGCTCCTTCGCTTTGGGAGCTGTTGCTGGATATTGGGCATGTTGGCCGGAGAGTGCTTCTCGGGCCGCGAACTGCAACCTTGCTGGTATCTCCCAGGTTCTCAGCCTAAAGAAAGCGCCCAGACCCAAATTGAGAGGGGCTGCTTGGGGGCCCCCTGGGGGCCCCTTCAGGCCAGCTAGGTCTTTGGGTCCTGGCTCCTTCGGTTTGGGAGCTGTTGCTGCAGTTGGGCATGTTGGACGGAGAGTGCTTCTCCGGCCGCGAACTGCAACCTTGCAGGAATCTCCCAGGTTCCCGGCCCAACGAAAGCCCCCAGACCCAAATGGAGAGGGGCTGCTTGGGGGCCCCCTGGGGGCCCTTCAGGCCAGCTAGGTCTTTGGGTCCTGGCTCCTTCGCTTTGGGAGCTGTTGTTGCAGTTGGGCATGTTGGCCGGAGAGTGCTTCTCGGGCCGCGAACTGCAACCTTGCATGAATCTCCCAGGTTCCCCGCCCAACGAAAGCCCCCAGACCCAAATGGAGAGGGGCTGCTTGGGGACCCCCTGGGGGCCCTTCAGGCCAGCTAGGTCTTTGGGTCCTGGCTCCTTCGGTTTGGGAGCTGTTGCTGCAGTTGGGCATGTTGGCCGGAGAGTGCTTCTCGGGCCGCGAACTGCAACCTTGCAGGATTCTCCCAGGTTCCCGGCCCAACGAAAGCCCCCAGACCCAAATGGAGAGGGGCTGCTTGGGGGCCCCCTGGGGGCCCTTCAGGCCAGCTAGGTCTTTGGGTCCTGGCTCCTTCGGTTTGGGAGCTGTTGCTGCAGTTGGGCATGTTGGCCGGAGAGTGCTTCTCCGGCCGCGAACTGCAACCTTGCAGGATTCTCCAAGGTTCCCGGCCCAAAGAAAGCCCCCAGACCCAAATTGAGAGGTGCTGCTTGGGGGCCCCCTGGGGGCCCTTCAGGCCAGCTAGGTCTTTGGGTCCTGGCTCCTTCGCTTTGGGAGCTGTTGTTGCAGTTGGGCATGTTGGCCGGAGAGTGCTTCTCGGGCCGCGAACTGCAACCTTGCATGAATCTCCCAGGTTCCCCGCCCAACGAAAGCCCCCAGACCCAAATGGAGAGGGGCTGCTTGGGGACCCCCTGGGGGCCCTTCAGGCCAGCTAGGTCTTTGGGTCCTGGCTCCTTCGGTTTGGGAGCTGTTGCTGCAGTTGGGCATGTTGGCCGGAGAGTGCTTCTCGGGCCGCGAACTGCAACCTTGCAGGATTCTCCCAGGTTCCCGGCCCAACGAAAGCCCCCAGACCCAAATGGAGAGGGGCTGCTTGGGGGCCCCCTGGGGGCCCTTCAGGCCAGCTAGGTCTTTGGGTCCTGGCTCCTTCGCTTTGGGAGCTGTTGCTGCAGTTGGGCATGTTGGCCGGAGAGTGCTTCTCCGGCCGCGAACTGCAACCTTGCAGGATTCTCCAAGGTTCCCGGCCCAAAGAAAGCCCCCAGACCCAAATTGAGAGGTGCTGCTTGGGGGCCCCCTGGGGGCCCTTCAGGCCAGCTAGGTCTTTGGGTCCTGGCTCCTTCGGTTTGGGAGCTGTTGTTGCAGTTGGGCATGTTGGCCGGAGAGTGATTCTCGGGCCGCGAACTGCAACCTTGCAGGATTCTCCCAGGTTCCCGGCCCAACGAAAGCCCCCAGACCCAAATTGAGAGGGGCTGCTTGGGGCCCCCCTGGGGGCCCTTCAGGCCAGCTAGGTCTTTGGGTCCTGGCTCCTTCGGTTTGGGAGCTGTTGCTGCAGTTGGGCATGTTGGCCGGAGAGTGCTTCTCGGGCCGCGAACTGCAACCTTGCAGGTACCTTCCAGGTTCCCGGCCCAACGAAAACCCCCAGACCCAAATGGAGAGGGGCTGCTTGGGGGCCCCCTGGGGGCCCTTCAGGCCAGCTAGGTCTTTGGGTCCTGGCTCCTTCGGTTTGGGAGCTGTTGCTGCAGTTGGGCATGTTGGCCGGAGAGTGCTTCTCGGACCGCGAACTGTAACTTGCAGGTACCTCTCAGGTATACATGCCCAACGAAAGCCCCCAGACCCAAATGGAGAGGGGCTGCTTGGGGGCCCCCTGGGGGCCCCTTCAGGCCAGCTAGGTCTTTGGGTCCTGGCTCCTTCGGTTTGGGAGCTGTTGTTGCAGTTGGGCATGTTGGACGGAGAGTGCTTCTCCGGCCGCGAACTGCAACCTTGCAGGAATCTCCCAGGTTCCCGGCCCAACGAAAGCCCCCAGACCCAAATGGAGAGGGGCTGCTTGGGGGCCCCCTGGGGGCCCTTCAGGCCAGCTAGGTCTTTGGGTCCTGGCTCCTTCGCTTTGGGAGCTGTTGTTGCAGTTGGGCATGTTGGCCGGAGAGTGCTTCTCGGGCCGCGAACTGCAACCTTGCATGAATCTCCCAGGTTCACCGCCCAACGAAAGCCCCCAGACCCAAATGGAGAGGGGCTGCTTGGGGAACCCCTGGGGGCCCTTCAGGCCAGCTAGGTCTTTGGGTCCTGGCTCCTTCGCTTTGGGAGCTGTTGCTGCAGTTGGGCATGTTGGCCGGAGAGTGCTTCTCGGGCCGCGAAGTGTAACCTTGCAGGTACCTCTCAGGTATACATGCCCAACGAAAGCCCCCAGACCCAAATGGAGAGGGGCTGCTTGGGGGCCCCCTGGGGGCCCCTTCAGGCCAGCTAGGTCTTTGGGTCCTGGCTCCTTCGCTTTGGGAGCTGTTGCTGCAGTTGGGCATGTTGGACGGAGAGTGCTTCTCCGGCCGCGAACTGCAACCTTGCAGGAATCTCCCAGGTTCCCGGACCAACGAAAGCCCCCAGACCCAAATTGAGAGGGGCTGCTTGGGGGCCCCCTGGGGGCCCTTCAGGCCAGCTAGGTCTTTGGGTCCTGGCTCCTTCGCTTTGGGAGCTGTTGTTGCAGTTGGGCATGTTGGCCGGAGAGTGCTTCTCGGGCCGCGAACTGCAACCTTGCATGAATCTCCCAGGTTCCCCGCCCAACGAAAGCCCCCAGACCCAAATGGAGAGGGGCTGCTTGGGGACCCCCTGGGGGCCCTTCAGGCCAGCTAGGTCTTTGGGTCCTGGCTCCTTCGCTTTGGGAGCTGTTGCTGCAGTTGGGCATGTTGGCCGGAGAGTGCTTCTCGGGCCGCGAACTGTAACCTTGCAGGTACCTCTCAGGTATACATGCCCAACGAAAGCCCCCAGACCCAAATGGAGAGGGGCTGCTTGGGGGCCCCCTGGGGGCCCTTCAGGCCAGCTAGGTCTTTGTGTCCTGGCTCCTTCGCTTTGGGAGCTGTTGCTGCAGTTGGGCATGTTGGCCGGAGAGTGCTTCTCGGGCCTCGAACTGCAACCTTGCATGAATCTCCCAGGTTCCCGGCCCAACGAAAGCCCCCAGACCCAAATGGAGAGGGGCTGCTTGGGGGCCCCCTGGGGGCCCTTCAGGCCAGCTAGGTCTTTGGGTCCTGGCTCCTTCGCTTTGGGAGCTGTTGCTGCAGTTGGGCATGTTGGCCGGAGAGTGCTTCTCGGGCCGCGAACTGCAACCTTGCAGGATTCTCCCAGGTTCCCGGCCCAACGAAAGCCCCCAGACCCAAATTGAGAGGGGCTGATTGGGGCCCCCCTGGGGGCCCTTCATGCCAGCTAGGTCTTTGGGTCCTGGCTCCTTCGGTTTGGGAGCTGTTGCTGCAGTTGGGCATGTTGGCCGGAGAGTGCTTCTCGGGCCGCGAACTGCAACCTTGCAGGTACCTCCCAGGTTCCCGGCCCAACGAAAACCGCCAGACCCAAATGGAGAGGGGCTGCTTGGGGGCCCCCTGGGGGCCCTTCAGGCCAGCTAGGTCTTTGGGTCCTGGCTCCTTCGGTTTGGGAGCTGTTGCTGCAGTTGGGCATGTTGGCCGGAGAGTGCTTCTCGGGCCGCGAACTGTAACTTGCAGGTACCTCTCAGGTATACATGCCCAACGAAAGCCCCCAGACCCAAATGGAGAGGGGCTGCTTGGTGGCCTTCTGGGGGCCCTTCAGGCCAGCTAGGTCTTTGGGTCCTGGCTCCTTCGCTTTTGGAGCTGTTGCTGGATATTGGGCATGTTGGCCGGAGAGTGCTTCTCGGGCCGCGAACTGCAACCTTGCAGGAATCTCCCAGGTTCCCGGCCCAACGAAAGCCCCCAGACCCAAATGGAGAGGGGCTGCTTGGGCGCCCCCTGGGGCCCTTCAGGCCACCTAGCTCTTTGGGTCCTGGCTCCTTCGCTTTGGGAGCTGTTGCTGCAGTTGGGCATGTTGGCCGGAGAGTGCTTCTCGGGCCGCGAACTTCAACCTTGCAGGTACCTCCCAGGTTCCCGGCCCAACGAAAGCCCCCAGACCCAAATGGAGAGGGGCTGCTTGGGGGCCCCCTGGGGGCCCTTCAGGCCAGCTAGGTCTTTGGGTCCTGGCTCCTTCGGTTTGGGAGCTATTGCTGCAGTTGGGCATGTTGGCCGGAGAGTGCTTCTCGGGCCGCGAACTGCAACCTTGCAGGAATCTCACAGGTTCCCCGCCCAACGAAAGCCCCCAGACCCAAATGGAGAGGGGCTGCTTGGGGACCCCCTGGGGGCACTTCAGGCCAGCTAGGTCTTTGGGTCCTGGCTCCTTCGCTTTGGGAGCTGTTGCTGCAGTTGGGCATGTTGGCCGGAGAGTGCTTCTCGGGCCGCGAACTGCAACCTTGCAGGAATCTCCCAGGTTCCATGCCCAACGAAAGCCCCCAGACCCAAATGGAGATGGGCTGCTTGGGGGCCCCCTGGGGGCCCTTCAGGCCAGCTAGGTCTTTGGGTCCTGGCTCCTTCGGTTTGGGAGCTGTTGCTGCAGTTGGGCATGTTGGCCGGAGAGTGCTTCTCGGGCCGCGAACTGCAACCTTGCAGGAATCTCCCAGGTTCCCGGCCCAACGAAAGCCCCCAGACCCAAATTGAGAGGGGCTGCTTGGGGGCCCCCTGGGGGCCCTTCAGGCCAGCTAGGTCTTTGGGTCCTGGCTCCTTCGGTTTGGGAGCTGTTGCTGCAGATGGGCATGTTGGCCGGAGAGTGCTTCTCGGGCCGCGAACTGCAACCTTGCAGGTACCTCCCAGGTTCCCGGCCCAATGAAAACCCCCAGACCCAAATGGAGAGGGGCTGCTTGGGGGCCCCCTGGGGGCCCTTCAGGCCAGCTAGGTCTTAGGGTCCTGGCTCCTTCGGTTTGGGAGCTGTTGCTGCAGTTGGGCATGTTGGCCGGAGAGTGCTTCTCGGGCCGCGAACTGCAACCTTGCAGGATTCTCCCATGTTCCAGGCCCAACGAAAGCCCCCAGACCCAAATGGAGAGGGGCTGCTTGGGGGCCCCCTGGGGGCCCTTCAGGCCAGCTAGGTCTTTGGGTCCTGGCTCCTTCGCTTTGGGAGCTGTTGCTGCAGTTGGGCATGTTGGCCGGAGAGTGCTTCTCGGGCCGCGAACTGCAACCTTGCAGGATTCTCCCAGGTTCCCGGCCCAACGAAAGCCCCCAGACCCAAATTGAGAGGGGCTGCTTGGGGGCCCCCTGGGGGCCCTTCAGGCCAGCTAGGTCTTTGGGTCCTGGCTCCTTCGCTTTGGGAGCTGTTGCTGCAGTTGGGCATGTTGGCCGGAGAGTGCTTCTCGGGCCGCGAACTGCAACCTTGCAGGATTCTCCCAGGTTCCCGGCCCAACGAAAGCCCCCAGACCCAAATTGAGAGGGGCTGCTTGGGGGCCCCCTGGGGGCACTTCAGGCCAGCTAGGTCTTTGTGTCCTGGCTCATTCGGTTTGGGAGCTGTTGCTGACGTTGGGCATGTTGGCCGGAGAGTGCTTCTCGGGCCGCGAACTGCAACCTTGCAGGATTCTCCCAGGTTCCCGGCCCAACGAAAGCCCCCAGACCCAAATTGAGAGGGGCTGCTTGGGGGCCCCCTGGGGGCCCTTCAGGCCAGCTAGGTCTTTGGGTCCTGGCTCCTTCGCTTTGGGAGCTGTTGTTGCAGTTGGGCATGTTGGCCGGAGAGTGCTTCTCGGGCCGCGAACTGCAACCTTGCAGGATTCTCCCAGGTTCCCGGCCCAACGAAAGCCCCCAGACCCAAATGGAGAGGGGCTGCTTGGGGGCCCCCTGGGGGCCCTTCAGGCCAGCTAGGTCTTTGGGTCCTGGCTCCTTCGCTTTGGGAGCTGTTGCTGCAGTTGGGCATGTTGGCCGGAGAGTGCTTCTCCGGCCGCGAACTGCAACCTTGCAGGATTCTCCCAGGTTCCCGGCCCAAAGAAAGCCCCCAGACCCAAATTGAGAGGGGCTGCTTGGGGGCCCCCTGGGGGCCCTTGAGGCCAGCTAGGTCTTTCGGTCCTGGCTCCTTCGGTTTGGGAGCTGTTGTTGCAGTTGGGCATGTTGGCCGGAGAGTGCTTCTCGGGCCGCGAACTGCAACCTTGCAGGATTCTCCCAGGTTCCCGGCCCAACGAAAGCCCCCAGACCCAAATTGAGAGGGGCTGCTTGGGGCCCCCCTGGGGGCCCTTCAGGCCAGCTAGGTCTTTGGGTCCTGGCTCCTTCGGTTTGGGAGCTGTTGCTGCAGTTGGGCATGTTGGCCGGAGAGTGCTTCTCGGGCCGCGAACTGCAACCTTGCAGGTACCTCCCAGGTTCCCGGCCCAACGAAAACCCCCAGACCCAAATGGAGAGGGGCTGCTTGGGGGCCCCCTGGGGGCCCTTCAGGCCAGCTAGGTCTTTGGGTCCTGGCTCCTTCGCTTTGGGAGCTGTTGCTGCAGTTGGGCATGTTGGCCGGAGAGTGCTTCTCGGACCGCGAACTGTAACTTGCAGCTAACTCTCAGGTATACATGCCCAACGAAAGCCCCCAGACCCAAATTGAGAGGGGCTGCTTGGGGGCCCCCTGGGGGCCCTTCAGGCCAGCTAGGTCTTTGGGTCCTGGCTCCTTCGCTTTGGGAGCTGTTGCTGGATATTGGGCATGTTGGCCGGAGAGTGCTTCTCGGGCCGCGGACTGCAACCTTGCTGGTATCTCCCAGGTTCTCAGCCTAAAGAAAGCGCCCAGACCCAAATGGAGAGGGGCTGCTTGGGGGCCCCCTGGGGGCCCCTTCAGGCCAGCTAGGTCTTTGGGTCCTGGCTCCTTCGGTTTGGGAGCTGTTGCTGCAGTTGGGCATGTTGGACGGAGAGTGCTTCTCCGGCCGCGAACTGCAACCTTGCAGGAATCTCCCAGGTTCCCGGCCCAACGAAAGCCCCCAGACCCAAATGGAGAGGGGCTGCTTGGGGGCCCCCTGGGGGCCCTTCAGGCCAGCTAGGTCTTTGGGTCCTGGCTCCTTCGCTTTGGGAGCTGTTGTTGCAGTTGGGCATGTTGGCCGGAGAGTGCTTCTCGGGCCGCGAACTGCAACCTTGCATGAATCTCCCAGGTACCCCGCCCAAAGAAAGCCCCCAGACCCAAATGGAGAGGGGCTGCTTGGGGGCCCCCTGGGGGCCCTTCAGGCCAGCTAGGTCTTTGGGTCCTGGCTCCTTCGCTTTGGGAGCTGTTGCTGCAGTTGGGCATGTTGGCCGGAGAGTGCTTCTCGGGCCGCGAACTGTAACCTTGCAGGTACCTCTCAGGTATACATGCCCAACGAAAGCCCCCAGACCCAAATGGAGAGGGGCTGCTTGGGGGCCCCCTGGGGGCACTTCAGGCCAGCTAGGTCTTTGGGTCCTGGCTCCTTCGGTTTGGGAGCTGTTGCTGTAGTTGGGCATGTTGGCCAGAGAGTGCTTCTCGGGCCTCGAACTGCAACCTTGCAGGAATCTCCCAGGTTACCGGCCCAACGAAAGCCCCCAGACCCAAATGGAGAGGGGCTGCTTGGGGGCCCCCTGGGGGCCCTTCAGGCCAGCTAGGTCTTTGGGTCCTGGCTCCTTCGCTTTGGGAGCTGCTGCTGCAGTTGGGCATGTTGGCCAGAGAGTGCTTCTCGGGCCGCAAACTGCAACCTTGCAGGATTCTCCCAGGTTCCCGGCCCAACGAAAGCCCCCAGACCCAAATTGAGAGGGGCTGCTTGGGGGCCCCCTGGGGGCCCTTCAGGCCAGCTAGGTCTTTGGGTCCTGGCTCCTTCGGTTTGGGAGCTATTGCTGCAGTTGGGCATGTTGGCCGGAGAGTGCTTCTCGGGCCGCGAACTGCAACCTTGCAGGAATCTCACAGGTTCCCCGCCCAACGAAAGCCCCCAGACCCAAATGGAGAGGGGCTGCTTGGGGACCCCCTGGGGGCACTTCAGGCCAGCTAGGTCTTTGGGTCCTGGCTCCTTCGCTTTGGGAGCTGTTGCTGCAGTTGGGCATGTTGGCCGGAGAGTGCTTCTCGGGCCGCGAACTGCAACCTTGCAGGAATCTCCCAGGTTCCATGCCCAACGAAAGCCCCCAGACCCAAATGGAGATGGGCTGCTTGGGGGCCCCCTGGGGGCCCTTCAGGCCAGCTAGGTCTTTGGGTCCTGGCTCCTTCGGTTTGGGAGCTGTTGCTGCAGTTGGGCATGTTGGCCGGAGAGTGCTTCTCGGGCCGCGAACTGCAACCTTGCAGGAATCTCCAAGGTTCCCGGCCCAACGAAAGCCCCCAGACCCAAATTGAGAGGGGCTGCTTGGGGGCCCCCTGGGGGCCCTTCAGGCCAGCTAGGTCTTTGGGTCCTGGCTCCTTCGGTTTGGGAGCTGTTGCTGCAGATGGGCATGTTGGCCGGAGAGTGCTTCTCGGGCCGCGAACTGCAACCTTGCAGGTACCTCCCAGGTTCCCGGCCCAATGAAAACCCCCAGACCCAAATGGAGAGGGGCTGCTTGGGGGCCCCCTGGGGGCCCTTCAGGCCAGCTAGGTCTTAGGGTCCTGGCTCCTTCGGTTTGGGAGCTGTTGCTGCAGTTGGGCATGTTGGCCGGAGAGTGCTTCTCGGGCCGCGAACTGCAACCTTGCAGGATTCTCCCATGTTCCAGGCCCAACGAAAGCCCCCAGACCCAAATGGAGAGGGGCTGCTTGGGGGCCCCCTGGGGGCCCTTCAGGCCAGCTAGGTCTTTGGGTCCTGGCTCCTTCGCTTTGGGAGCTGTTGCTGCAGTTGGGCATGTTGGCCGGAGAGTGCTTCTCGGGCCGCGAACTGCAACCTTGCAGGATTCTCCCAGGTTCCCGGCCCAACGAAAGCCCCCAGACCCAAATTGAGAGGGGCTGCTTGGGGGCCCCCTGGGGGCCCTTCAGGCCAGCTAGGTCTTTGGGTCCTGGCTCCTTCGCTTTGGGAGCTGTTGCTGCAGTTGGGCATGTTGGCCGGAGAGTGCTTCTCGGGCCGCGAACTGCAACCTTGCAGGATTCTCCCAGGTTCCCGGCCCAACGAAAGCCCCCAGACCCAAATTGAGAGGGGCTGCTTGGGGGCCCCCTGGGGGCACTTCAGGCCAGCTAGGTCTTTGTGTCCTGGCTCATTCGGTTTGGGAGCTGTTGCTGACGTTGGGCATGTTGGCCGGAGAGTGCTTCTCGGGCCGCGAACTGCAACCTTGCAGGATTCTCCCAGGTTCCGGCCCAACGAAAGCCCCCAGACCCAAATTGAGAGGGGCTGCTTGGGGGCCCCCTGGGGGCCCTTCAGGCCAGCTAGGTCTTTGGGTCCTGGCTCCTTCGCTTTGGGAGCTGTTGCTGCAGTTGGGCATGTTGGCCGGAGAGTGCTTCTCGGGCCGCGAACTGCAACCTTGCAGGATTCTCCCAGGTTCCCGGCCCAACGAAAGCCCCCAGACCCAAATGGAGAGGGGCTGCTTGGGGGCCCCCTGGGGGCCCTTCAGGCCAGCTAGGTCTTTGGGTCCTGGCTCCTTCGCTTTGGGAGCTGTTGCTGCAGTTGGGCATGTTGGCCGGAGAGTGCTTCTCCGGCCGCGAACTGCAACCTTGCAGGATTCTCCCAGGTTCCCGGCCCAAAGAAAGCCCCCAGACCCAAATTGAGAGGTGCTGCTTGGGGGCCCCCTGGGGGCCCTTCAGGCCAGCTAGGTCTTTCGGTCCTGGCTCCTTCGGTTTGGGAGCTGTTGTTGCAGTTGGGCATGTTGGCCGGAGAGTGCTTCTCGGGCCGCGAACTGCAACCTTGCAGGATTCTCCCAGGTTCCCGGCCCAACGAAAGCCCCCAGACCCAAATTGAGAGGGGCTGCTTGGGGCCCCCCTGGGGGCCCTTCAGGCCAGCTAGGTCTTTGGGTCCTGGCTCCTTCGGTTTGGGAGCTGTTGCTGCAGTTGGGCATGTTGGCCGGAGAGTGCTTCTCGGGCCGCGAACTGCAACCTTGCAGGAATCTCCCAGGTTCCCGGCCCAACGAAAACCCCCAGACCCAAATGGAGAGGGGCTGCTTGGGGGCCCCCTGGGGGCCCTTCAGGCCAGCTAGGTCTTTGGGTCCTGGCTCCTTCGCTTTGGGAGCTGTTGCTGCAGTTGGGCATGTTGGCCGGAGAGTGCTTCTCGGACCGCGAACTGTAACTTGCAGCTAACTCTCAGGTATACATGCCCAACGAAAGCCCCCAGACCCAAATTGAGAGGGGCTGCTTGGGGGCCCCCTGGGGGCCCTTCAGGCCAGCTAGGTCTTTGGGTCCTGGCTCCTTCGCTTTGGGAGCTGTTGCTGGATATTGGGCATGTTGGCCGGAGAGTGCTTCTCGGGCCGCGGACTGCAACCTTGCTGGTATCTCCCAGGTTCTCAGCCTAAAGAAAGCGCCCAGACCCAAATGGAGAGTGGCTGCTTGGGGGCCCCCTGGGGGCCCCTTCAGGCCAGCTAGGTCTTTGGGTCCTGGCTCCTTCGGTTTGGGAGCTGTTGCTGCAGTTGGGCATGTTGGACGGAGAGTGCTTCTCCGGCCGCGAACTGCAACCTTGCAGGAATATCCCAGGTTCCCGGCCCAACGAAAGCCCCCAGACCCAAATGGAGAGGGGCTGCTTGGGGGCCCCCTGGGGGCCCTTCAGGCCAGCTAGGTCTTTGGGTCCTGGCTCCTTCGCTTTGGGAGCTGTTGTTGCAGTTGGGCATGTTGGCCGGAGAGTGCTTCTCGGGCCGCGAACTGCAACCTTGCATGAATCTCCCAGGTACCCCGCCCAAAGAAAGCCCCCAGACCCAAATGGAGAGGGGCTGCTTGGGGGCCCCCTGGGGGCCCTTCAGGCCAGCTAGGTCTTTGGGTCCTGGCTCCTTCGCTTTGGGAGCTGTTGCTGCAGTTGGGCATGTTGGCCGGAGAGTGCTTCTCGGGCCGCGAACTGTAACCTTGCAGGTACCTCTCAGGTATACATGCCCAACGAAAGCCCCCAGACCCAAATGGAGAGGGGCTGCTTGGGGGCCCCCTGGGGGCACTTCAGGCCAGCTAGGTCTTTGGGTCCTGGCTCCTTCGGTTTGGGAGCTGTTGCTGTAGTTGGGCATGTTGGCCAGAGAGTGCTTCTCGGGCCTCGAACTGCAACCTTGCATGAATCTCCCAGGTTACCGGCCCAACGAAAGCCCCCAGACCCAAATGGAGAGGGGCTGCTTGGGGGCCCCCTGGGGGCCCTTCAGGCCAGCTAGGTCTTTGGGTCCTGGCTCCTTCGCTTTGGGAGCTGCTGCTGCAGTTGGGCATGTTGGCCAGAGAGTGCTTCTCGGGCCGCAAACTGCAACCTTGCAGGATTCTCCCAGGTTCCCGGCCCAACGAAAGCCCCCAGACCCAAATTGAGAGGGGCTGCTTGGGGGCCCCCTGGGGGCCCTTCAGGCCAGCTAGGTCTTTGGGTCCTGGCTCCTTCGGTTTGGGAGCTATTGCTGCAGTTGGGCATGTTGGCCGGAGAGTGCTTCTCGGGCCGCGAACTGCAACCTTGCAGGAATCTCACAGGTTCCCCGCCCAACGAAAGCCCCCAGACCCAAATGGAGAGGGGCTGCTTGGGGACCCCCTGGGGGCACTTCAGGCCAGCTAGGTCTTTGGGTCCTGGCTCCTTCGCTTTGGGAGCTGTTGCTGCAGTTGGGCATGTTGGCCGGAGAGTGCTTCTCGGGCCGCGAACTGCAACCTTGCAGGAATCTCCCAGGTTCCATGCCCAACGAAAGCCCCCAGACCCAAATGGAGATGGGCTGCTTGGGGGCCCCCTGGGGGCCCTTCAGGCCAGCTAGGTCTTTGGGTCCTGGCTCCTTCGCTTTGGGAGCTGTTGCTGCAGTTGGGCATGTTGGCCGGAGAGTGCTTCTCGGGCCGCGAACTGCAACCTTGCAGGAATCTCCCAGGTTCCCGGCCCAACGAAAGCCCCCAGACCCAAATTGAGAGGGGCTGCTTGGGGGCCCCCTGGGGGCCCTTCAGGCCAGCTAGGTCTTTGGGTCCTGGCTCCTTCGGTTTGGGAGCTGTTGCTGCAGATGGGCATGTTGGCCGGAGAGTGCTTCTCGGGCCGCGAACTGCAACCTTGCAGGTACCTCCCAGGTTCCCGGCCCAATGAAAACCCCCAGACCCAAATGGAGAGGGGCTGCTTGGGGGCCCCCTGGGGGCCCTTCAGGCCAGCTAGGTCTTAGGGTCCTGGCTCCTTCGGTTTGGGAGCTGTTGCTGCAGTTGGGCATGTTGGCCGGAGAGTGCTTCTCGGGCCGCGAACTGCAACCTTGCAGGATTCTCCCATGTTCCAGGCCCAACGAAAGCCCCCAGACCCAAATGGAGAGGGGCTGCTTGGGGGCCCCCTGGGGGCCCTTCAGGCCAGCTAGGTCTTTGGGTCCTGGCTCCTTCGCTTTGGGAGCTGTTGCTGCAGTTGGGCATGTTGGCCGGAGAGTGCTTCTCGGGCCGCGAACTGCAACCTTGCAGGATTCTCCCAGGTTCCCGGCCCAACGAAAGCCCCCAGACCCAAATTGAGAGGGGCTGCTTGGGGGCCCCCTGGGGGCCCTTCAGGCCAGCTAGGTCTTTGGGTCCTGGCTCCTTCGCTTTGGGAGCTGTTGCTGCAGTTGGGCATGTTGGCCGGAGAGTGCTTCTCGGGCCGCGAACTGCAACCTTGCAGGATTCTCCCAGGTTCCCGGCCCAACGAAAGCCCCCAGACCCAAATTGAGAGGGGCTGCTTGGGGGCCCCCTGGGGGCACTTCAGGCCAGCTAGGTCTTTGTGTCCTGGCTCATTCGGTTTGGGAGCTGTTGCTGACGTTGGGCATGTTGGCCGGAGAGTGCTTCTCGGGCCGCGAACTGCAACCTTGCAGGATTCTCCCAGGTTCCGGCCCAACGAAAGCCCCCAGACCCAAATTGAGAGGGGCTGCTTGGGGGCCCCCTGGGGGCCCTTCAGGCCAGCTAGGTCTTTGGGTCCTGGCTCCTTCGCTTTGGGAGCTGTTGCTGCAGTTGGGCATGTTGGCCGGAGAGTGCTTCTCGGGCCGCGAACTGCAACCTTGCAGGATTCTCCCAGGTTCCCGGCCCAACGAAAGCCCCCAGACCCAAATTGAGAGGGGCTGCTTGGGGCCCCCCTGGGGGCCCTTCAGGCCAGCTAGGTCTTTGGGTCCTGGCTCCTTCGGTTTGGGAGCTGTTGCTGCAGTTGGGCATGTTGGCCGGAGAGTGCTTCTCGGGCCGCGAACTGCAACCTTGCAGGAATCTCCCAGGTTCCCGGCCCAACGAAAACCCCCAGACCCAAATGGAGAGGGGCTGCTTGGGGGCCCCCTGGGGGCCCTTCAGGCCAGCTAGGTCTTTGGGTCCTGGCTCCTTCGGTTTGGGAGCTGTTGCTGCAGTTGGGCATGTTGGCCGGAGAGTGCTTCTCGGACCGCGAACTGTAACTTGCAGCTAACTCTCAGGTATACATGCCCAACGAAAGCCCCCAGACCCAAATTGAGAGGGGCTGCTTGGGGGCCCCCTGGGGGCCCTTCAGGCCAGCTAGGTCTTTGGGTCCTGGCTCCTTCGCTTTGGGAGCTGTTGCTGGATATTGGGCATGTTGGCCGGAGAGTGCTTCTCGGGCCGCGGACTGCAACCTTGCTGGTATCTCCCAGGTTCTCAGCCTAAAGAAAGCGCCCAGACCCAAATGGAGAGGGGCTGCTTGGGGGCCCCCTGGGGGCCCCTTCAGGCCAGCTAGGTCTTTGGGTCCTGGCTCCTTCGGTTTGGGAGCTGTTGCTGCAGTTGGGCATGTTGGACGGAGAGTGCTTCTCCGGCCGCGAACTGCAACCTTGCAGGAATCTCCCAGGTTCCCGGCCCAACGAAAGCCCCCAGACCCAAATGGAGAGGGGCTGCTTGGGGGCCCCCTGGGGGCCCTTCAGGCCAGCTAGGTCTTTGGGTCCTGGCTCCTTCGCTTTGGGAGCTGTTGTTGCAGTTGGGCATGTTGGCCGGAGAGTGCTTCTCGGGCCGCGAACTGCAACCTTGCATGAATCTCCCAGGTACCCCGCCCAAAGAAAGCCCCCAGACCCAAATGGAGAGGGGCTGCTTGGGGGCCCCCTGGGGGCCCTTCAGGCCAGCTAGGTCTTTGGGTCCTGGCTCCTTCGCTTTGGGAGCTGTTGCTGCAGTTGGGCATGTTGGCCGGAGAGTGCTTCTCGGGCCGCGAACTGTAACCTTGCAGGTACCTCTCAGGTATACATGCCCAACGAAAGCCCCCAGACCCAAATGGAGAGGGGCTGCTTGGGGGCCCCCTGGGGGCACTTCAGGCCAGCTAGGTCTTTGGGTCCTGGCTCCTTCGGTTTGGGAGCTGTTGCTGTAGTTGGGCATGTTGGCCAGAGAGTGCTTCTCGGGCCTCGAACTGCAACCTTGCATGAATCTCCCAGGTTACCGGCCCAACGAAAGCCCCCAGACCCAAATGGAGAGGGGCTGCTTGGGGGCCCCCTGGGGGCCCTTCAGGCCAGCTAGGTCTTTGGGTCCTGGCTCCTTCGCTTTGGGAGCTGCTGCTGCAGTTGGGCATGTTGGCCAGAGAGTGCTTCTCGGGCCGCAAACTGCAACCTTGCAGGATTCTCCCAGGTTCCCGGCCCAACGAAAGCCCCCAGACCCAAATTGAGAGGGGCTGCTTGGGGGCCCCCTGGGGGCCCTTCAGGCCAGCTAGGTCTTTGGGTCCTGGATCCTTCGGTTTGGGAGCTGTTGCTGCAGTTGGGCATGTTGGCCGGAGAGTGCTTCTCGGGCCGCGAACTGCAACCTTGCAGGATTCTCCCAGGTTCCCGGCCCAAAGAAAGCCCCCAGACCCAAATGGAGAGGGGCTGCTTGGGGGCCCCCTGGGGGCCCTTCAGGCCAGCTAGGTCTTTGGGTCCTGGCTCCTTCGCTTTGGGAGCTGTTGTTGCAGTTGGGCATGTTGGCCGGAGAGTGCTTCTCGGGCCGCGAACTGCAACCTTGCAGGATTCTCCCAGGTTCCCGGCCCAACGAAAGCCCCCAGACCCAAATTGAGAGGGGCTGCTTGGGGCCCCCCTGGGGGCCCTTCAGGCCAGCTAGGTCTTTGGGTCCTGGCTCCTTCGCTTTGGGAGCTGTTGCTGCAGTTGGGCATGTTGGCCGGAGAGTGCTTCTCGGGCCGCGAACTGCAACCTTGCAGGTACCTCCCAGGTTCCCGGCCCAACGAAAACCGCCAGACCCAAATGGAGAGGGGCTGCTTGGGGGCCCCCTGGGGCCCCTTCAGGCCAGCTAGGTCTTTGGGTCCTGGCTCCTTCGGTTTTGGAGCTGTTGCTGCAGTTGGGCATGTTGGCCGGAGAGTGCTTCTCGGGCCGCGAACTGTAACTTGCAGGTACCTCTCAGGTATACATGCCCAACGAAAGCCCCCAGACCCAAATGGAGAGGGGCTGCTTGGTGGCCTTCTGGGGGCCCTTCAGGCCAGCTAGGTCTTTGGGTCCTGGCTCCTTCGCTTTGGGAGCTGTTGCTGGATATTGGGCATGTTGGCCGGAGAGTGCTTCTCGGGCCGCGAACTGCAACCTTGCTGGTATCTCCCAGGTTCTCAGCCTAAAGAAAGCGCCCAGAACCAAATGGAGAGGGGCTGCTTGGGGGCCCCCTGGGGGCCCTTCAGGCCAGCTAGGTCTTTGGGTCCTGGCTCCTTCGGTTTGGGAGCTGTTGCTGCAGTTGGGCATGTTGGCCGGAGAGTGCTTCTCCGGCCGCGAACTGCAACCTCGCAGGAATCTCCCAGGTTACCGGCCCAACGAAAGCCCCCAGACCCAAATGGAGAGGGGCTGCTTGGGGGCCCCCTGGGGGCCCTTCAGGCCAGCTAGGTCTTTGTGTCCTGGCTCCTTCGCTTTGGGAGCTGTTGCTGCAGTTGGGCATGTTGGCCGGAGAGTGCTTCTCGGGCCGCGAACTGCAACCTTGCAGGATTCTCCCAGGTTCCCGGCCCAACGAAAGCCCCCAGACCCAAATTGAGAGGGGCTGCTTGGGGGCCCCCTGGGGGCACTTCAGGCCAGCTAGGTCTTTGTGTCCTGGCTCCTTCGCTTTGGGAGCTGTTGCTGCAGTTGGGCATGTTGGCCGGAGAGTGCTTCTCGGGCCTCGAACTGCAACCTTGCATGAATCTCCCAGGTTCCCGGCCCAACGAAAGCCCCCAGACCCAAATTGAGAGGGGCTGCTTGGGGGCCCCCTGGGGGCCCTTCAGGCCAGCTAGGTCTTTGGGTCCTGGCTCCTTCGGTTTGGGAGCTGTTGCTGCAGTTGGGCATGTTGGCCGGAGAGTGCTTCTCGGGCCGCAAACTGCAACCTTGCATGTACCTCCCAGGTTCCCGGCCCAACGAAAGCCCCCAGACCCAAATGGAGAGGGGCTGCTTGGGGGCCCCCTGGGGGCCCTTCAGGCCAGCTAGGTCTTTGGGTCCTGGCTCCTTCGGTTTGGGAGCTGTTGCTGCAGTTGGGCATGTTGGCTGGAGAGTGCTTCTCGGGCCGCGAACTGCAACCTTGCAGGTACCTCCCAGGTTCCCGGCCCAAAGAAAGCCCCCAGACCCAAATGGAGAGGGGCTGCTTGGGGGCCCCCTGGGGGCCCTTCAGGCCAGCTAGGTCTTTGGGTCCTGGCTCCTTCGGTTTGGGAGCTGTTGTTGCAGTTGGGCATGTTGGCCGGAGAGTGATTCTCGGGCCGCGAACTGCAACCTTGCAGGATTCTCCCAGGTTCCCGGCCCAACGAAAGCCCCCAGACCCAAATTGAGAGGGGCTGCTTGGGGCCCCCCTGGGGGCCCTTCAGGCCAGCTAGGTCTTTGGGTCCTGGCTCCTTCGCTTTGGGAGCTGTTGCTGCAGTTGGGCATGTTGGCCGGAGAGTGCTTCTCGGGCCGCGAACTGCAACCTCGCAGGAATCTCCTAGGTTCCCGGCCCAACGAAAGCCCCCAGACCCAAATGGAGAGGGGCTGCTTGGGGGCCCCCTGGGGGCCCTTCAGGCCAGCTAGGTCTTTGGGTCCTGGCTCCTTCGCTTTGGGAGCTGTTGTTGCAGTTGGGCATGTTGGCCGGAGAGTGCTTCTCGGCCCGCGAACTGCAACCTTGCAGGAATCTCCCAGGTTCCCCGCCCAACGAAAGCCCCCAGACCCAAATGGAGAGGGGCTGCTTGGGGGCCCCCTGGGGGCCCTTCAGGCCAGCTAGGTCTTTGGGTCCTGGCTCCTTCGGTTTGGGAGCTGTTGCTGCAGTTGGGCATGTTGGCCGGAGAGTGCTTCTCCGGCCGCGAACTGTAACCTTGCAGGTACCTCTCAGGTATACATGCCCAACGAAAGCTCCCAGACCCAAATGGAGAGGGGCTGCTTGGGGGCCCCCTGGGGGCACTTCAGGCCAGCTAGGTCTTTGGGTCCTGGCTCCTTCGCTTTGGGAGCTGTTGCTGCAGTTGGGCATGTTGGCCGGAGAGTGCTTCTCGGGCCGCGAACTGCAACCTTGCAGGATTCTCCCAGGTTCCCGGCCCAAAGAAAGCCCCCAGACCCAAATGGAGAGGGGCTGCTTGGGGGCCCCCTGGGGGCCCTTCAGGCCAGCTAGGTCTTTGGGTCCTGGCTCCTTCGGTTTGGGAGCTGTTGTTGCAGTTGGGCATGTTGGCCCTAGAGTGCTTCTCGGGCCGCGAACTGCAACCTTGCAGGATTCTCCCAGGTTCCCGGCCCAACGAAAGCCCCCAGACCCAAATGGAGAGGGGCTGCTTGGGGCCCCCCTGGGGGCCCTTCAGGCCAGCTAGGTCTTTGGGTCCTGGCTCCTTCGGTTTGGGAGCTGTTGCTGCAGTTGGGCATGTTGGCCGGAGAGTGCTTCTCGGGCCGCGAACTGCAACCTTGCAGGTACCTCCCAGGTTCCCGGCCCAACGAAAACCGCCAGACCCAAATGGAGATGGGCTGCTTGGGGGCCCCCTGGGGGCCCTTCAGGCCAGCTAGGTCTTTGGGTCCTGGCTCCTTCGCTTTGGGAGCTGTTGCTGCAGTTGGGCATGTTGGCCGGAGAGTGCTTCTCGGGCCGCGAACTTTAACTTGCAGGTACCTCTCAGGTATACATGCCCAACGAAAGCCCCCAGACCCAAATGGAGAGGGGCTGCTTGGTGGCCCCCTGGGAGCCCTTCAGGCCAGCTAGGTCTTTGTGTCCTGGCTCCTTCGCTTTGGGAGCTGTTGCTGCAGTTGGGCATGTTGGCCGGAGAGTGCTTCTCCGGCCGCGAACTGCAACCTTGCAGGAATCTCCCAGGTTCCCGGCCCAACGAAAGCCCCCAGACCCAAATTGAGAGGGGCTGCTTGGGGGCCCCCTGGGGGCCCTTCAGGCCAGCTAGGTCTTTGGGTCCTGGCTCCTTCGCTTTGGGAGCTGTTGCTGCAGTTGGGCATGTTGGCCGGAGAGTGCTTCTCGGGCCGCAAACTGCAACCTTGCAGGATTCTCCCAGGTTCCCGGCCCAAAGAAAGCCCCCAGACCCAAATGGAGAGGGGCTGCTTGGGGGCCCCCTGGGGGCCCTTCAGGCCAGCTAGGTCTTTGGGTCCTGGCTCCTTCGGTTTGGGAGCTGTTGTTGCAGTTGGGCATGTTGGCCGGAGAGTGCTTCTCGGGCCGCGAACTGCAACCTTGCAGGATTCTCCCAGGTTCCCGGCCCAACGAAAGCCCCCAGACCCAAATGGAGAGGGGCTGCTTGGGGCCCCCCTGGGGGCCCTTCAGGCCAGCTAGGTCTTTGGGTCCTGGCTCCTTCGCTTTGGGAGCTGTTGCTGCAGTTGGGCATGTTGGCCGGAGAGTGCTTCTCGGGCCGCGAACTGTAACTTGCAGGTACATCTCAGGTATACATGCCCAACGAAAGCCCCCAGACCCAAATGGAGAGGGGCTGCTTGGTGGCCTTCTGGGGGCCCTTCAGGCCAGCTAGGTCTTTGGGTCCTGGCTCCTTCGCTTTGGGAGCTGTTGCTGGATATTGGGCATGTTGGCCGGAGAGTGCTTCTCGGGCCGCGAACTGCAACCTTGCAGGAATCTCCCAGGTTCTCAGCCTAAAGAAAGCGCCCAGAACCAAATTGAGAGGGGCTGCTTGGGGGCCCCCTGGGGGCCCTTCAGGCCAGCTAGGTCTTTGGGTCCTGGCTCCTTCGCTTTGGGAGCTGTTGTTGCAGTTGGGCATGTTGGCCGGAGAGTGCTTCTCGGGCCGCGAACTGCAACCTTGCATGAATCTCCCAGGTTCCCCGCCCAACGAAAGCCCCCAGACCCAAATGGAGAGGGGCTGCTTGGGGACCCCCTGGGGGCCCTTCAGGCCAGCTAGGTCTTTGGGTCCTGGCTCCTTCGGTTTGGGAGCTGTTGCTGCAGTTGGGCATGTTGGCCGGAGAGTGCTTCTCGGGCCGCGAACTGTAACCTTGCAGGGACCTCTCAGGTATACATGCCCAACGAAAGCCCCCAGACCCAAATGGAGAGGGGCTGCTTGGGGGCCCCCTGGGGGCACTTCAGGCCAGCTAGGTCTTTGTGTCCTGGCTCCTTCGCTTTGGGAGCTGTTGCTGCAGTTGGGCATGTTGGCCGGAGAGTGCTTCTCCGGCCGCGAACTGCAACCTTGCAGGAATCTCCCAGGTTCCCGGCCCAACGAAAGCCCCCAGACCCAAATGGAGAGGGGCTGCTTGGGGACCCCCTGGGGGCCCTTCAGGCCAGCTAGGTCTTTGGGTCCTGGCTCCTTCGGTTTGGGAGCTGTTGCTGCAGTTGGGCATGTTGGCCGGAGAGTGCTTCTCGGGCCGCGAACTGTAACCTTGCAGGTACCTCTCAGGTATACATGCCCAACGAAAGCCCCCAGACCCAAATGGAGAGGGGCTGCTTGGGGGCCCCCTGGGGGCACTTCAGGCCAGCTAGGTCTTTGTGTCCTGGCTCCTTCGCTTTGGGAGCTGTTGCTGCAGTTGGGCATGTTGGCCGGAGAGTGCTTCTCCGGCCGCGAACTGCAACCTTGCAGGAATCTCCCAGGTTCCCGGCCCAACGAAAGCCCCCAGACCCAAATTGAGAGGGGCTGCTTGGGGGCCCCCTGGGGGCCCTTCAGGCCAGCTAGGTCTTTGGGTCCTGGCTCCTTCGCTTTGGGAGCTGTTGCTGCAGTTGGGCAAGTTGGCCGGAGAGTGCCTCTCGGGCCGCGAACTGCAACCTTGCAGGATTCTCCCAGGTTCCCGGCCCAACGAAAGCCCCCAGACCCAAATGGAGAGGGGCTGCTTGGGGCCCCCCTGGGGGCCCTTCAGGCCAGCTAGGTCTTTGGGTCCTGGCTCCTTCGCTTTGGGAGCTGTTGCTGCAGTTGGTCATGTTGGCCGGAGAGTGCTTCTCGGGCCGCGAAATGCAACCTTGCAGGTACCTCCCAGGTTCCCGGCCCAACGAAAACCGCCAGACCCAAATGGAGAGGGGCTGCTTGGGGGCCCCCTGGGGGCCCTTCAGGCCAGCTAGGTCTTTGGGTCCTGGCTCCTTCGCTTTGGGAGCTGTTGCTGCAGTTGGGCATGTTGGCCGGAGAGTGCTTCTCGGGCCGCGAACTGTAACTTGCAGGTACATCTCAGGTATACATGCCCAACGAAAGCCCCCAGACCCAAATGGAGAGGGGCTGCTTGGTGGCCTTCTGGGGGCCCTTCAGGCCAGCTAGGTCTTTGGGTCCTGGCTCCTTCGCTTTGGGAGCTGTTGCTGGATATTGGGCATGTTGGCCGGAGAGTGCTTCTCGGGCCGCGAACTGCAACCTTGCAGGAATCTCCCAGGTTCTCAGCCTAAAGAAAGCGCCCAGAACCAAATTGAGAGGGGCTGCTTGGGGGCCCCCTGGGGGCCCTTCAGGCCAGCTAGGTCTTTGGGTCCTGGCTCCTTCGCTTTGGGAGCTGTTGTTGCAGTTGGGCATGTTGGCCGGAGAGTGCTTCTCGGGCCGCGAACTGCAACCTTGCATGAATCTCCCAGGTTCCCCACCCAACGAAAGCCCCCAGACCCAAATGGAGAGGGGCTGCTTGGGGACCCCCTGGGGGCCCTTCAGGCCAGCTAGGTCTTTGGGTCCTGGCTCCTTCGGTTTGGGAGCTGTTGCTGCAGTTGGGCATGTTGGCCGGAGAGTGCTTCTCGGGCCGCGAACTGTAACCTTGCAGGGACCTCTCAGGTATACATGCCCAACGAAAGCCCCCAGACCCAAATGGAGAGGGGCTGCTTGGGGGCCCCCTGGGGGCACTTCAGGCCAGCTAGGTCTTTGTGTCCTGGCTCCTTCGCTTTGGGAGCTGTTGCTGCAGTTGGGCATGTTGGCCGGAGAGTGCTTCTCCGGCCGCGAACTGCAACCTTGCAGGAATCTCCCAGGTTCCCGGCCCAACGAAAGCCCCCAGACCCAAATTGAGAGGGGCTGCTTGGGGGCCCCCTGGGGGCCCTTCAGGCCAGCTAGGTCTTTGGGTCCTGGCTCCTTCGCTTTGGGAGCTGTTGCTGCAGTTGGGCAAGTTGGCCGGAGAGTGCTTCTCGGGCCGCGAACTGCAACCTTGCAGGATTCTCCCAGGTTCCCGGCCCAACGAAAGCCCCCAGACCCAAATGGAGAGGGGCTGCTTGGGGACCCCCTGGGGGCCCTTCAGGCCAGCTAGGTCTTTGGGTCCTGGCTCCTTCGCTTTGGGAGCTGTTGCTGCAGTTGGTCATGTTGGCCGGAGAGTGCTTCTCGGGCCGCGAACTGCAACCTTGCAGGTACCTCCCAGGTTCCCGGCCCAACGAAAACCGCCAGACCCAAATGGAGAGGGGCTGCTTGGGGGCCCCCTGGGGGCCCTTCAGGCCAGCTAGGTCTTTGGGTCCTGGCTCCTTCGCTTTGGGAGCTGTTGCTGCAGTTGGGCATGTTGGCCGGAGAGTGCTTCTCGGGCCGCGAACTGTAACTTGCAGGTACATCTCAGGTATACATGCCCAACGAAAGCCCCCAGACCCAAATGGAGAGGGGCTGCTTGGGGGCCTTCTGGGGGCCCTTCAGGCCAGCTAGGTCTTTGGGTCCTGGCTTTTTCGCTTTGGGAGCTGTTGCTGGATATTGGGCATGTTGGCCGGAGAGTGCTTCTCGGGCCGCGAACTGCAACCTTGCTGGTATCTCCCAGGTTCTCAGCCTAAAGAAAGCGCCCAGAACCAAATTGAGAGGGGCTGCTTGGGGGCCCCCTGGGGGCCCTTCAGGCCAGCTAGGTCTTTGGGTCCTGGCTCCTTCGCTTTGGGAGCTGTTGTTGCAGTTGGGCATGTTGGCCGGAGAGTGCTTCTCGGGCCGCGAACTGCAAACTTGCATGAATCTCCCAGGTTCCCCGCCCAACGAAAGCCCCCAGACCCAAATGGAGAGGGGCTGCTTGGGGACCCCCTGGGGGCCCTTCAGGCCAGCTAGGTCTTTGGGTCCTGGCTCCTTCGGTTTGGGAGCTGTTGCTGCAGTTGGGCATGTTGGCCGGAGAGTGCTTCTCGGGCCGCGAACTGTAACCTTGCAGGTACCTCTCAGGTATACATGCCCAACGAAAGCCCCCAGACCCAAATGGAGAGGGGCTGCTTGGGGGCCCCCTGGGGGCACTTCAGGCCAGCTAGGTCTTTGTGTCCTGGCTCCTTCGCTTTGGGAGCTGTTGCTGCAGTTGGGCATGTTGGCCGGAGAGTGCTTCTCCGGCCGCGAACTGCAACCTTGCAGGAATCTCCCAGGTTCCCGGCCCAACGAAAGCCCCCAGACCCAAATTGAGAGGGGCTGCTTGGGGGCCCCCTGGGGGCCCTTCAGGCCAGCTAGGTCTTTGGGTCCTGGCTCCTTCGCTTTGGGAGCTGTTGCTGCAGTTGGGCAAGTTGGCCGGAGAGTGCCTCTCGGGCCGCGAACTGCAACCTTGCAGGATTCTCCCAGGTTCCCGGCCCAACGAAAGCCCCCAGACCCAAATGGAGAGGGGCTGCTTGGGGCCCCCCTGGGGGCCCTTCAGGCCAGCTAGGTCTTTGGGTCCTGGCTCCTTCGCTTTGGGAGCTGTTGCTGCAGTTGGTCATGTTGGCCGGAGAGTGCTTCTCGGGCCGCGAAATGCAACCTTGCAGGTACCTCCCAGGTTCCCGGCCCAACGAAAACCGCCAGACCCAAATGGAGAGGGGCTGCTTGGGGGCCCCCTGGGGGCCCTTCAGGCCAGCTAGGTCTTTGGGTCCTGGCTCCTTCGCTTTGGGAGCTGTTGCTGCAGTTGGGCATGTTGGCCGGAGAGTGCTTCTCGGGCCGCGAACTGTAACTTGCAGGTACCTCTCAGGTATACATGCCCAACGAAAGCCCCCAGACCCAAATGGAGAGGGGCTGCTTGTTGGCCTTCTGGGGGCCCTTCAGGCCAGCTAGGTCTTTGGGTCCTGGCTCCTTCGGTTTGGGAGCAGTTGCTGCAGTTGGGCATGTTGGCCGGAGAGTGCTTCTCGGGCCGCGAACTGTAATCTTGCAGGTACATCTCAGGTATTCATGCCCAACGAAAACCGCCAGACCGAAATGGAGAGGGGCTGCTTGGGGTCCCCTGGGGGCCCTTCAGGCCAGCTAGGTCTTTGGGTCCTGGCTCCTTCGGTTTGGGAGCTGTTGCTGCAGTTGGGCATGTTGGCCGGAGAGTGCTTCTCGGGCCGCGAACTGCAACCTTGCAGGATTCTCCCAGGTTCCCGGCCCAACGAAAGCCCCCAGACCCAAATGGAGAGGGGCTGCTTGGGGGCCCCCTGGGGGCCCTTCAGGCCAGCTAGGTCTTTGGGTCCTGGCTCCTTCGCTTTGGGAGCTGTTGCTGCAGTTGGGCATGTTGGCCGGAGAGTGCTTCTCGGGCCGCGAACTGCAACCTTGCAGGATTCTCCCAGGTTCCCGGCCCAACGAAAGCCCCCAGACCCAAATGGAGAGGGGCTGCTTGGGGCCCCCCTGGGGGCCCTTCAGGCCAGCTAGGTCTTTGGGTCCTGGCTCCTTCGCTTTGGGAGCTGTTGCTGCAGTTGGGCATGTTGGCCGGAGAGTGCTTCTCGGGCCGCGAACTGCAACCTTGCAGGTACCTCCCAGGTTCCCGGCCCAACGAAAACCGCCAGACCCAAATGGAGAGGGGCTGCTTGGGGGCCCCCTGGGGGCCCTTCAGGCCAGCTAGGTCTTTGGGTCCTGGCTCCTTCGCTTTGGGAGCTGTTGCTGCAGTTGGGCATGTTGGCCGGAGAGTGCTTCTCGGGCCGCGAACTGTAACTTGCAGGTACATCTCAGGTATACATGCCCAACGAAAGCCCCCAGACCCAAATGGAGAGGGGCTGCTTGGTGGCCTTCTGGGGGCCCTTCAGGCCAGCTAGGTCTTTGGGTCCTGGCTCCTTCGCTTTGGGAGCTGTTGCTGGATATTGGGCATGTTGGCCGGAGAGTGCTTCTCGGGCCGCGAACTGCAACCTTGCAGGAATCTCCCAGGTTCTCAGCCTAAAGAAAGCGCCCAGAACCAAATTGAGAGGGGCTGCTTGGGGGCCCCCTGGGGGCCCTTCAGGCCAGCTAGGTCTTTGGGTCCTGGCTCCTTCGCTTTGGGAGCTGTTGTTGCAGTTGGGCATGTTGGCCGGAGAGTGCTTCTCGGGCCGCGAACTGCAACCTTGCATGAATCTCCCAGGTTCCCCGCCCAACGAAAGCCCCCAGACCCAAATGGAGAGGGGCTGCTTGGGGACCCCCTGGGGGCCCTTCAGGCCAGCTAGGTCTTTGGGTCCTGGCTCCTTCGGTTTGGGAGCTGTTGCTGCAGTTGGGCATGTTGGCCGGAGAGTGCTTCTCGGGCCGCGAACTGTAACCTTGCAGGGACCTCTCAGGTATACATGCCCAACGAAAGCCCCCAGACCCAAATGGAGAGGGGCTGCTTGGGGGCCCCCTGGGGGCACTTCAGGCCAGCTAGGTCTTTGTGTCCTGGCTCCTTCGCTTTGGGAGCTGTTGCTGCAGTTGGGCATGTTGGCCGGAGAGTGCTTCTCCGGCCGCGAACTGCAACCTTGCAGGAATCTCCCAGGTTCCCCGCCCAACGAAAGCCCCCAGACCCAAATGGAGAGGGGCTGCTTGGGGACCCCCTGGGGGCCCTTCAGGCCAGCTAGGTCTTTGGGTCCTGGCTCCTTCGGTTTGGGAGCTGTTGCTGCAGTTGGGCATGTTGGCCGGAGAGTGCTTCTCGGGCCGCGAACTGTAACCTTGCAGGTACCTCTCAGGTATACATGCCCAACGAAAGCCCCCAGACCCAAATGGAGAGGGGCTGCTTGGGGGCCCCCTGGGGGCACTTCAGGCCAGCTAGGTCTTTGTGTCCTGGCTCCTTCGCTTTGGGAGCTGTTGCTGCAGTTGGGCATGTTGGCCGGAGAGTGCTTCTCCGGCCGCGAACTGCAACCTTGCAGGAATCTCCCAGGTTCCCGGCCCAACGAAAGCCCCCAGACCCAAATTGAGAGGGGCTGCTTGGGGGCCCCCTGGGGGCCCTTCAGGCCAGCTAGGTCTTTGGGTCCTGGCTCCTTCGCTTTGGGAGCTGTTGCTGCAGTTGGGCAAGTTGGCCGGAGAGTGCCTCTCGGGCCGCGAACTGCAACCTTGCAGGATTCTCCCAGGTTCCCGGCCCAACGAAAGCCCCCAGACCCAAATGGAGAGGGGCTGCTTGGGGCCCCCCTGGGGGCCCTTCAGGCCAGCTAGGTCTTTGGGTCCTGGCTCCTTCGCTTTGGGAGCTGTTGCTGCAGTTGGTCATGTTGGCCGGAGAGTGCTTCTCGGGCCGCGAAATGCAACCTTGCAGGTACCTCCCAGGTTCCCGGCCCAACGAAAACCGCCAGACCCAAATGGAGAGGGGCTGCTTGGGGGCCCCCTGGGGGCCCTTCAGGCCAGCTAGGTCTTTGGGTCCTGGCTCCTTCGCTTTGGGAGCTGTTGCTGCAGTTGGGCATGTTGGCCGGAGAGTGCTTCTCGGGCCGCGAACTGTAACTTGCAGGTACATCTCAGGTATACATGCCCAACGAAAGCCCCCAGACCCAAATGGAGAGGGGCTGCTTGGTGGCCTTCTGGGGGCCCTTCAGGCCAGCTAGGTCTTTGGGTCCTGGCTCCTTCGCTTTGGGAGCTGTTGCTGGATATTGGGCATGTTGGCCGGAGAGTGCTTCTCGGGCCGCGAACTGCAACCTTGCAGGAATCTCCCAGGTTCTCAGCCTAAAGAAAGCGCCCAGAACCAAATTGAGAGGGGCTGCTTGGGGGCCCCCTGGGGGCCCTTCAGGCCAGCTAGGTCTTTGGGTCCTGGCTCCTTCGCTTTGGGAGCTGTTGTTGCAGTTGGGCATGTTGGCCGGAGAGTGCTTCTCGGGCCGCGAACTGCAACCTTGCATGAATCTCCCAGGTTCCCCGCCCAACGAAAGCCCCCAGACCCAAATGGAGAGGGGCTGCTTGGGGACCCCCTGGGGGCCCTTCAGGCCAGCTAGGTCTTTGGGTCCTGGCTCCTTCGGTTTGGGAGCTGTTGCTGCAGTTGGGCATGTTGGCCGGAGAGTGCTTCTCGGGCCGCGAACTGTAACCTTGCAGGTACCTCTCAGGTATACATGCCCAACGAAAGCCCCCAGACCCAAATGGAGAGGGGCTGCTTGGTGGCCTTCTGGGGGCCCTTCAGGCCAGCTAGGTCTTTGTGTCCTGGCTCCTTCGCTTTGGGAGCTGTTGCTGCAGTTGGGCATGTTGGCCGGAGAGTGCTTCTCGGGCCGCGAACTGCAACCTTGCAGGAATCTCCCAGGTTCCCGGCCCAACGAAAGCCCCCAGACCCAAATTGAGAGGGGCTGCTTGGGGGCCCCCTGGGGGCCCTTCAGGCCAGCTAGGTCTTTGGGTCCTGGCTCCTTCGCTTTGGGAGCTGTTGCTGCAGTTGGGCAAGTTGGCCGGAGAGTGCCTCTCGGGCCGCGAACTGCAACCTTGCAGGATTCTCCCAGGTTCCCGGCCCAACGAAAGCCCCCAGACCCAAATGGAGAGGGGCTGCTTGGGGCCCCCCTGGGGGCCCTTCAGGCCAGCTAGGTCTTTGGGTCCTGGCTCCTTCGCTTTGGGAGCTGTTGCTGCAGTTGGTCATGTTGGCCGGAGAGTGCTTCTCGGGCCGCGAAATGCAACCTTGCAGGTACCTCCCAGGTTCCCGGCCCAACGAAAACCGCCAGACCCAAATGGAGAGGGGCTGCTTGGGGGCCCCCTGGGGGCCCTTCAGGCCAGCTAGGTCTTTGGGTCCTGGCTCCTTCGCTTTGGGAGCTGTTGCTGCAGTTGGGCATGTTGGCCGGAGAGTGCTTCTCGGGCCGCGAACTGTAACTTGCAGGTACATCTCAGGTATACATGCCCAACGAAAGCCCCCAGACCCAAATGGAGAGGGGCTGCTTGGTGGCCTTCTGGGGGCCCTTCAGGCCAGCTAGGTCTTTGGGTCCTGGCTCCTTCGCTTTGGGAGCTGTTGCTGGATATTGGGCATGTTGGCCGGAGAGTGCTTCTCGGGCCGCGAACTGCAACCTTGCAGGAATCTCCCAGGTTCTCAGCCTAAAGAAAGCGCCCAGAACCAAATTGAGAGGGGCTGCTTGGGGGCCCCCTGGGGGCCCTTCAGGCCAGCTAGGTCTTTGGGTCCTGGCTCCTTCGCTTTGGGAGCTGTTGTTGCAGTTGGGCATGTTGGCCGGAGAGTGCTTCTCGGGCCGCGAACTGCAACCTTGCATGAATCTCCCAGGTTCCCCGCCCAACGAAAGCCCCCAGACCCAAATGGAGAGGGGCTGCTTGGGGACCCCCTGGGGGCCCTTCAGGCCAGCTAGGTCTTTGGGTCCTGGCTCCTTCGGTTTGGGAGCTGTTGCTGCAGTTGGGCATGTTGGCCGGAGAGTGCTTCTCGGGCCGCGAACTGTAACCTTGCAGGGACCTCTCAGGTATACATGCCCAACGAAAGCCCCCAGACCCAAATGGAGAGGGGCTGCTTGGGGGCCCCCTGGGGGCACTTCAGGCCAGCTAGGTCTTTGTGTCCTGGCTCCTTCGCTTTGGGAGCTGTTGCTGCAGTTGGGCATGTTGGCCGGAGAGTGCTTCTCCGGCCGCGAACTGCAACCTTGCAGGAATCTCCCAGGTTCCCGGCCCAACGAAAGCCCCCAGACCCAAATTGAGAGGGGCTGCTTGGGGGCCCCCTGGGGGCCCTTCAGGCCAGCTAGGTCTTTGGGTCCTGGCTCCTTCGCTTTGGGAGCTGTTGCTGCAGTTGGGCAAGTTGGCCGGAGAGTGCTTCTCGGGCCGCGAACTGCAACCTTGCAGGATTCTCCCAGGTTCCCGGCCCAACGAAAGCCCCCAGACCCAAATGGAGAGGGGCTGCTTGGGGACCCCCTGGGGGCCCTTCAGGCCAGCTAGGTCTTTGGGTCCTGGCTCCTTCGCTTTGGGAGCTGTTGCTGCAGTTGGTCATGTTGGCCGGAGAGTGCTTCTCGGGCCGCGAACTGCAACCTTGCAGGTACCTCCCAGGTTCCCGGCCCAACGAAAACCGCCAGACCCAAATGGAGAGGGGCTGCTTGGGGGCCCCCTGGGGGCCCTTCAGGCCAGCTAGGTCTTTGGGTCCTGGCTCCTTCGCTTTGGGAGCTGTTGCTGCAGTTGGGCATGTTGGCCGGAGAGTGCTTCTCGGGCCGCGAACTGTAACTTGCAGGTACATCTCAGGTATACATGCCCAACGAAAGCCCCCAGACCCAAATGGAGAGGGGCTGCTTGGGGGCCTTCTGGGGGCCCTTCAGGCCAGCTAGGTCTTTGGGTCCTGGCTTTTTCGCTTTGGGAGCTGTTGCTGGATATTGGGCATGTTGGCCGGAGAGTGCTTCTCGGGCCGCGAACTGCAACCTTGCTGGTATCTCCCAGGTTCTCAGCCTAAAGAAAGCGCCCAGAACCAAATTGAGAGGGGCTGCTTGGGGGCCCCCTGGGGGCCCTTCAGGCCAGCTAGGTCTTTGGGTCCTGGCTCCTTCGCTTTGGGAGCTGTTGTTGCAGTTGGGCATGTTGGCCGGAGAGTGCTTCTCGGGCCGCGAACTGCAAACTTGCATGAATCTCCCAGGTTCCCCGCCCAACGAAAGCCCCCAGACCCAAATGGAGAGGGGCTGCTTGGGGACCCCCTGGGGGCCCTTCAGGCCAGCTAGGTCTTTGGGTCCTGGCTCCTTCGGTTTGGGAGCTGTTGCTGCAGTTGGGCATGTTGGCCGGAGAGTGCTTCTCGGGCCGCGAACTGTAACCTTGCAGGTACCTCTCAGGTATACATGCCCAACGAAAGCCCCCAGACCCAAATGGAGAGGGGCTGCTTGGGGGCCCCCTGGGGGCACTTCAGGCCAGCTAGGTCTTTGTGTCCTGGCTCCTTCGCTTTGGGAGCTGTTGCTGCAGTTGGGCATGTTGGCCGGAGAGTGCTTCTCCGGCCGCGAACTGCAACCTTGCAGGAATCTCCCAGGTTCCCGGCCCAACGAAAGCCCCCAGACCCAAATTGAGAGGGGCTGCTTGGGGGCCCCCTGGGGGCCCTTCAGGCCAGCTAGGTCTTTGGGTCCTGGCTCCTTCGGTTTGGGAGCTGTTGCTGCAGTTGGGCAAGTTGGCCGGAGAGTGCCTCTCGGGCCGCGAACTGCAACCTTGCAGGATTCTCCCAGGTTCCCGGCCCAACGAAAGCCCCCAGACCCAAATGGAGAGGGGCTGCTTGGGGCCCCCCTGGGGGCCCTTCAGGCCAGCTAGGTCTTTGGGTCCTGGCTCCTTCGCTTTGGGAGCTGTTGCTGCAGTTGGTCATGTTGGCCGGAGAGTGCTTCTCGGGCCGCGAAATGCAACCTTGCAGGTACCTCCCAGGTTCCCGGCCCAACGAAAACCGCCAGACCCAAATGGAGAGGGGCTGCTTGGGGGCCCCCTGGGGGCCCTTCAGGCCAGCTAGGTCTTTGGGTCCTGGCTCCTTCGCTTTGGGAGCTGTTGCTGCAGTTGGGCATGTTGGCCGGAGAGTGCTTCTCGGGCCGCGAACTGTAACTTGCAGGTACCTCTCAGGTATACATGCCCAACGAAAGCCCCCAGACCCAAATGGAGAGGGGCTGCTTGTTGGCCTTCTGGGGGCCCTTCAGGCCAGCTAGGTCTTTGGGTCCTGGCTCCTTCGGTTTGGGAGCTGTTGCTGCAGTTGGGCATGTTGGCCGGAGAGTGCTTCTCGGGCCGCGAACTGTAATCTTGCAGGTACATCTCAGGTATTCATGCCCAACGAAAACCGCCAGACCGAAATGGAGAGGGGCTGCTTGGGGTCCCCTGGGGGCCCTTCAGGCCAGCTAGGTCTTTGGGTCCTGGCTCCTTCGGTTTGGGAGCTGTTGCTGCAGTTGGGCATGTTGGCCGGAGAGTGCTTCTCGGGCCGCGAACTGCAACCTTGCAGGATTCTCCCAGGTTCCCGGCCCAACGAAAGCCCCCAGACCCAAATGGAGAGGGGCTGCTTGGGGGCCCCCTGGGGGCCCTTCAGGCCAGCTAGGTCTTTGGGTCCTGGCTCCTTCGCTTTGGGAGCTGTTGCTGCAGTTGGGCATGTTGGCCGGAGAGTGCTTCTCGGGCCTCGAACTGCAACCTTGCAGGATTCTCCCAGGTTCCCGGCCCAACGAAAGCCCCCAGACCCAAATTGAGAGGGGCTGCTTGGGGGCCCCCTGGGGGCCCTTCAGGCCAGCTAGGTCTTTGGGTCCTGGCTCCTTCGCTTTGGGAGCTGTTGCTGCAGTTGGGCATGTTGGCCGGAGAGTGCTTCTCGGGCCGCGAACTGCAACCTTGCAGGATTCTCCCAGGTTCCCGGCCCAACGAAAGCCCCCAGACCCAAATTGAGAGGGGCTGCTTGGGGGCCCCCTGGGGGCCCTTCAGGCCAGCTAGGTCTTTGGGTCCTGGCTCCTTCGCTTTGGGAGCTGTTGCTGCAGTTGGGCATGTTGGCCGGAGAGTGCTTCTCGGGCCGCGAACTGCAACCTTGCAGGATTCTCCCAGGTTCCCGGCCCAACGAAAGCCCCCAGACCCAAATTGAGAGGGGCTGCTTGGGGGCCCCCTGGGGGCCCTTCAGGCCAGCTAGGTCTTTGTGTCCTGGCTCCTTCGCTTTGGGAGCTGTTGCTGCAGTTGGGCATGTTGGCCGGAGAGTGCTTCTCGGCCCGCGAACTGCAACCTTGCAGGATTCTCCCAGGTTCCCGGCCCAACGAAAGCCCCCAGACCCAAATTGAGAGGGGCTGCTTGGGGGCCCCCTGGGGGCCCTTCAGGCCAGCTAGGTCTTTGTGTCCTGGCTCATTCGGTTTGGGAGCTGTTGCTGACGTTGGGCATGTTGGCCGGAGAGTGCTTCTCGGGCCGCGAACTGCAACCTTGCAGGAATCTCCCAGGTTCCATGCCCAACGAAAGCCCCCAGACCCAAATTGAGAGGGGCTGCTTGGGGGCCCCCTGGGGGCCCTTCAGGCCAGCTAGGTCTTTGGGTCCTGGCTCCTTCGCTTTGGGAGCTGTTGCTGCAGTTGAGCATGTTGGCCGGAGAGTGCTTCTCGGGCCGCGAACTGCAACCTTGCAGGAATCTCCCAGGTTCCATGCCCAACGAAAGCCCCCAGACCCAAATTGAGAGGGGCTGCTTGGGGGCCCCCTGGGGGCCCTTCAGGCCAGCTAGGTCTTTGGGTCCTGGCTCCTTCGGTTTGGGAGCTGTTGCTGCAGTTGGGCATGTTGGCCGGAGAGTGCTTCTCGGGCCGCGAACTGCAACCTTGCAGGAATCTCCCAGGTTCCATGCCCAACGAAAGCCCCCAGACCCAAATGGAGAGGGGCTGCTTGGGGGCCCCCTGGGGGCCCTTCAGGCCAGCTAGGTCTTTGGGTCCTGGCTCCTTCGGTTTGGGAGCTGTTGCTGACGTTGGGCATGTTGGCCGGAGAGTGCTTCTCGGGTCGCGAACTGCAACCTTGCAGGAATCTCCCAGGTTCCATGCCCAACGAAAGCCCCCAGACCCAAATGGAGAGGGGCTGCTTGGGGGCCCCCTGGGGGCCCTTCAGGCCAGCTAGGTCTTTGGGTCCTGGCTCCTTCGCTTTGGGAGCTGTTGCTGCAGTTGAGCATGTTGGCCGGAGAGTGCTTCTCGGGCCGCGAACTGTAACCTTGCAGGTACCTCACAGGTATCCATGCCCAACGAAAGCCCCCAGACCCAAATTGAGAGGGGCTGCTTGGTGGCCCCCTGGGGGCCCTTCAGGCCAGCTAGGTCTTTGTGTCCTTGCTCCTTCTCTTTGGGAGCTGTTGCTGCAGTTGGGCATGTTGGCCGGAGAGTGCTTCTCGGGCCGCGAACTGCAACCTTGCAGGAATCTCCCAGGTTCCCGGCCCAACGAAAGCCCCCAGACCCAAATTGAGAGGGGCTGCTTGGGGGCCCCCTGGGGGCCCTTCAGGCCAGCTAGGTCTTTGTGTCCTGGCTCCTTCGCTTTGGGAGCTGTTGCTGCAGTTGGGCATGTTGGCCGGAGAGTGCTTCTCGGGCCGGTAACTGCAACCTTGCAGGATTCTCCCAGGTTCCCGGCCCAACGAAAGCCCCCAGACCCAAATTGAGAGGGGCTGCTTGGGGGCCCCCTGGGGGCCCTTCAGGCCAGCTAGGTCTTTGGGTCCTGGCTCCTTCGCTTTGGGAGCTGTTGCTGCAGTTGGGCATGTTGGCCGGAGAGTGCTTCTCGGGCCGCGAACTGCAACCTTGCAGGAATCTCCCAGGTTCCATGCCCAACGAAAGCCCCCAGACCCAAATTGAGAGGGGCTGCTTGGGGGCCCCCTGGGGGCCCTTCAGGCCAGCTAGGTCTTTGGGTCCTGGCTCCTTCGGTTTGGGAGCTGTTGCTGCAGTTGGGCATGTTGGGCGGAGAGTGCTTCTTGGGCCGCGAAATGTAACTTGCAGGTACCTCTCAGGTATCCATGCCCAACGAAAGCCCCCAGACCCAAATGGAGAGGGGCTGCTTGGGGGCCTTCTGGGGGCCCTTCAGGCCAGCTAGGTCTTTGGGTCCTGGCTCCTTCGCTTTGGGAGCTGTTGCTGGATATTGGGCATGTTGGCCGGAGAGTGCTTCTCGGGCCGCGAACTGCAACCTTGCTGGTATCTCCCAGGTTCTCAGCCTAAAGAAAGCCCCCAGACCCAAATGGAGAGGGGCTGCTTGGGGGCCCCCTGGGGGCCCTTCAGGCCAGCTAGGTCTTTGTGTCCTGGCTCCTTCGCTTTGGGAGCTGTTGCTGCAGTTGGGCATGTTGGCCGGAGAGTGCTTCTCGGGCCGCGAACTGCAACCTTGCAGGATTCTCCCAGGTTCCCGGCCCAACGAAAGCCCCCAGACCCAAATTGAGAGGGGCTGCTTGGGGGCCCCCTGGGGGCCCTTCAGGCCAGCTAGGTCTTTGTGTCCTGGCTCATTCGGTTTGGGAGCTGTTGCTGACGTTGGGCATGTTGGCCGGAGAGTGCTTCTCGGGCCGCGAACTGCAACCTTGCAGGAATCTCCCAGGTTCCATGCCCAACGAAAGCCCCCAGACCCAAATTGAGAGGGGCTGCTTGGGGGCCCCCTGGGGGCCCTTCAGGCCAGCTAGGTCTTTGGGTCCTGGCTCCTTCGCTTTGGGAGCTGTTGCTGCAGTTGAGCATGTTGGCCGGAGAGTGCTTCTCGGGCCGCGAACTGCAACCTTGCAGGAATCTCCCAGGTTCCATGCCCAACGAAAGCCCCCAGACCCAAATTGAGAGGGGCTGCTTGGTGGCCCCCTGGGGGCCCTTCAGGCCAGCTAGGTCTTTGGGTCCTGGCTCCTTCGCTTTGGGAGCTGTTGCTGCAGTTGGGCATGTTGGCCGGAGAGTGCTTCTCGGGCCGCGAACTGCAACCTTGCAGGAATCTCCCAGGTTCCATGCCCAACGAAAGCCCCCAGACCCAAATGGAGAGGGGCTGCTTGGGGGCCCCCTGGGGGCCCTTCAGGCCAGCTAGGTCTTTGGGTCCTGGCTCCTTCGGTTTGGGAGCTGTTGCTGACGTTGGGCATGTTGGCCGGAGAGTGCTTCTCGGGTCGCGAACTGCAACCTTGCAGGAATCTCCCAGGTTCCATGCCCAACGAAAGCCCCCAGACCCAAATGGAGAGGGGCTGCTTGGGGGCCCCCTGGGGGCCCTTCAGGCCAGCTAGGTCTTTGGGTCCTGGCTCCTTCGCTTTGGGAGCTGTTGCTGCAGTTGAGCATGTTGGCCGGAGAGTGCTTCTCGGGCCGCGAACTGTAACCTTGCAGGTACCTCACAGGTATCCATGCCCAACGAAAGCCCCCAGACCCAAATTGAGAGGGGCTGCTTGGTGGCCCCCTGGGGGCCCTTCAGGCCAGCTAGGTCTTTGTGTCCTTGCTCCTTCTCTTTGGGAGCTGTTGCTGCAGTTGGGCATGTTGGCCGGAGAGTGCTTCTCGGGCCGCGAACTGCAACCTTGCAGGAATCTCCCAGGTTCCCGGCCCAACGAAAGCCCCCAGACCCAAATTGAGAGGGGCTGCTTGGGGGCCCCCTGGGGGCCCTTCAGGCCAGCTAGGTCTTTGTGTCCTGGCTCCTTCGCTTTGGGAGCTGTTGCTGCAGTTGGGCATGTTGGCCGGAGAGTGCTTCTCGGGCCGGTAACTGCAACCTTGCAGGATTCTCCCAGGTTCCCGGCCCAACGAAAGCCCCCAGACCCAAATTGAGAGGGGCTGCTTGGGGGCCCCCTGGGGGCCCTTCAGGCCAGCTAGGTCTTTGGGTCCTGGCTCCTTCGCTTTGGGAGCTGTTGCTGCAGTTGGGCATGTTGGCCGGAGAGTGCTTCTCGGGCCGCGAACTGCAACCTTGCAGGAATCTCCCAGGTTCCATGCCCAACGAAAGCCCCCAGACCCAAATTGAGAGGGGCTGCTTGGGGGCCCCCTGGGGGCCCTTCAGGCCAGCTAGGTCTTTGGGTCCTGGCTCCTTCGGTTTGGGAGCTGTTGCTGCAGTTGGGCATGTTGGGCGGAGAGTGCTTCTTGGGCCGCGAAATGTAACTTGCAGGTACCTCTCAGGTATCCATGCCCAACGAAAGCCCCCAGACCCAAATGGAGAGGGGCTGCTTGGGGGCCTTCTGGGGGCCCTTCAGGCCAGCTAGGTCTTTGGGTCCTGGCTCCTTCGCTTTGGGAGCTGTTGCTGGATATTGGGCATGTTGGCCGGAGAGTGCTTCTCGGGCCGCGAACTGCAACCTTGCTGGTATCTCCCAGGTTCTCAGCCTAAAGAAAGCCCCCAGACCCAAATGGAGAGGGGCTGCTTGGGGGCCCCCTGGGGGCACTTCAGGCCAGCTAGGTCTTTGGGTCCTGGCTCCTTCGCTTTGGGAGCTGTTGCTGCAGTTGGGCATGTTGGCCGGAGAGTGCTTCTCGGGCCGCGAACTGCAACCTTGCAGGAATCTCCCAGGTTCCCGGCCCAACGAAAGCCCCCAGACCCAAATTGAGAGGGGCTGCTTGGGGGCCCCCTGGGGGCCCTTCAGGCCAGCTAGGTCTTTGGGTCCTGGCTCATTCGGTTTGGGAGCTGTTGCTGCAGTTGGGCATGTTGGCCGGAGAGTGCTTCTCGGGCCGCGAACTGCAACCTTGCAGGAATCTCCCAGGTTCCCGGCCCAACAAAAGCCCCCAGACCCAAATTGAGAGGGGCTGCTTGGGGGCCCCCTGGGGGCCCTTCAGGCCAGCTAGGTCTTTGGGTCCTGGCTCCTTCGCTTTGGGAGCTGTTGCTGCAGTTGGGCATGTTGGCCGGAGAGTGCTTCTCCGGAAGCGAACTGCAACCTTGCAGGTACCTCCCAGGTTCCCGGCCCAACTAAAGCCCCCAGACCCAAATGGAGATGAGCTCCTTGGGGGCCCCCTGGGGGCCCTTCAGGCCAGCTAGGTCTTTGTGTCCTGGCTCCTTCGCTTTGGGAGCTGTTGCTGCAGTTGGGCATGTTGGCCGGAGAGTGCTTCTCGGGCCGCGAACTGCAACCTTGCAGGAATCTCCCAGGTTCCATGCCCAATGAAAGCCCCCAGACCCAAATGGAGAGGGGCTGCTTGGGGGCCCCCTGGGGGCCCTTCAGGCCAGCTAGATCTTTGTGTCCTGGCTCCTTCGCTTTGGGAGCTGTTGCTGCAGTTGGGCATGTTGGCCGGAGAGTGCTTCTCGGGCCGCGAACTGCAACCTTGCAGGAATCTCCCAGGTTCCCGGCCCAACGAAAGCCCCCAGACCCAAATGGAGAGGGGCTGCTTGGGGGCCCCCTGGGGGCCCTTCAGGCCAGCTAGGTCTTTGGGTCCTGGCTCCTTCGGTTTGGGAGCTGTTGCTGCAGTTGAGCATGTTGGCCGGAGAGTGCTTCTCGGGCCGCGAACTGTAATCTTGCAGGTACATCACAGGTATCCATGCCCAACGAAAGCCCCCAGACCCAAATTGAGAGGGGCTGCTTGGGGGCCCCCTGGGGGCCCTTCAGGCCAGCTAGGTCTTTGGGTCCTGGCTCCTTCGCTTTGGGAGCTGTTGCTGCAGTTGGGCATGTTGGCCGGAGAGTGCTTCTCGGGCCGCGTACTGCAACCTTGCAGGTACCTCCCAGGTTCCCGGCCCAACGAAAGCCCCCAGACCCAAATGGAGAGGGGCTGCTTGGGGGCCCCCTGGGGGCCCTTCAGGCCAGCTAGGTCTTTGGGTCCTGGCTCCTTCGGTTTGGGAGCTGTTGCTGCAGTTGGGCATGTTGGCCGGAGAGTGCTTCTCGGGCCGCGAACTGCAACCTTGCATGTACCTCCCAGGTTCCCGGCCCAACTAAAGCCCCCAGACCCAAATGGAGAGGGGCTGCTTGGGGGACCCCTGGGGGCCCTTCAGGCCAGCTAGGTCTTTGGGTCCTGGCTCCTTCGGTTTGGGAGCTGTTGCTGCAGTTGGGCATGTTGGCCGGAGAGTGTTTCTCCGGCCGCGAACTGCAACCTTGCATGAATCTCCCAGGTTCCCGGCCCAACGAAAGCCCCCAGACCCAAATTGAGAGGGGCTGCTTGGGGGCCTTCTGGGGGCCCTTCAGGCCAGCTAGGTCTTTGGGTCCTGGCTCCTTCGGTTTGGGAGCTGTTGCTGCAGTTGGGCATGTTGGCCGGAGAGTGCTTCTCGGGCCGCGAACTGCAACCTTGCAGGATTCTCCCAGGTTCCCGGCCCAACGAAAGCCCCCAGACCCAAATGGAGAGGGGCTGCTTGGGGGCCCCCTGGGGGCCCTTCAGGCCAGCTAGGTCTTTGGGTCCTGGCTCCTTCGCTTTGGGAGCTGTTGCTGCAGTTGAGCATGTTGGCCGGAGAGTGCTTCTCGGGCCGCGAACTGTAACCTTGCAGGTACCTCTCAGGTATCCATGCCCAACGAAAGCCCCCAGACCCAAATGGAGAGGGGCTGCTTGGTGGCCCTCTGGGGGCCCTTCAGGCCAGCTAGGTCTTTGTGTCCTTGCGCCTTCTCTTTGGGAGCTGTTGCTGCAGTTAGGCATGTTGGCCGGAGAGTGCTTCTCGGGCCGCGAACTGCAACCTTGCAGGATTCTCCCAGGTTCCCGGCCCAACGAAAGCCCCCAGACCCAAATTGAGAGGGGCTGCTTGGGGGCCCCCTGGGGGCCCTTCAGGCCAGCTAGGTCTTTGGGTCCTGGCTCATTCGGTTTGGGAGCTGTTGCTGCAGTTGGGCATGTTGGCCGGAGAGTGCTTCTCGGGCCGCGAACTGCAACCTTGCAGGAATCTCCCAGGTTCCATGCCCAACGAAAGCCCCCAGACCCAAATTGAGAGGGGCTGCTTGGGGGCCCCCTGGGGACCCTTCAGGCCAGCTAGGTCTTTGGGTCCTGGCTCCTTCGCTTTGGGAGCTGTTGCTTCGGTTGGGCATGTTGGCCGGAGAGTGCTTCTCGGGCCGCGAACTGCAACCTTGCAGGAATCTCCCAGGTTCCCGGCCCAACGAAAGCCCCCAGACCCAAATGGAGAGGGGCTGCTTGGGGGCCCCCTGGGGGCCCTTCAGGCCAGCTAGGTCTTTGGGTCCTGGCTCCTTCGGTTTGGGAGCTGTTGCTGCGGTTGGGCATGTTGGCCGGAGAGTGCTTCTCGGGCCGCGAACTGCAACCTTGCAGGAATCTCCCAGGTTCCCGGCCCAACGAAAGCCCCCAGACCCAAATTGAGAGGGGCTGCTTGGGGGCCCCCTGGGGGCCCTTCAGGCCAGCTAGGTCTTTGGGTCCTGGCTCCTTCGCTTTGGGAGCTGTTGCTGCAGTTGGGCATGTTGGCCGGAGAGTGCTTCTCGGGCCGCGAACTGCAACCTTGCAGGAATCTCCCAGGTTCCCGGCCCAACGAAAGCCCCCAGACCCAAATTGAGAGGGGCTGCTTGGGGGCCCCCTGGGGGCCCTTCAGGCCAGCTAGGTCTTTGTGTCCTGGCTCCTTCGGTTTGGGAGCTGTTGCTGCAGTTGGGCATGTTGGCCGGAGAGTGCTTCTCGGGCCGCGAACTGCAACCTTGCAGGATTCTCCTAGATTCCCGGCCCAACGAAAGCCCCCAGACCCAAATTGAGAGGGGCTGCTTGGGGCCCCCCTGGGGGCCCATCAGGCCAGCTAGGTCTTTGGGTCCTGGCTCCTTCGCTTTGGGAGCTGTTGCTGCAGTTGGGCATGTTGGCCGGAGAGTGATTCTCCGGCCGCGAACTGCAACCTTGCAGGAATCTCCCAGGTTCCATGCCCAATGAAAGCCCCCAGACCCAAATTGAGAGGGGCTGCTTGGAGGCCCCCTGGGGGCCCTTCAGGCCAGCTAGGTCTTTGGGTCCTGGCTCCTTCGCTTTGGGAGCTGTTGCTGCAGTTGGGCATGTTGGCCGGAGAGTGCTTCTCGGGCCGCGAACTGCAACCTTGCAGGAATCTCCCAGGTTCCCGGCCCAACGAAAGCCCCCAGACCCAAATGGAGAGGGGCTGCTTGGGGGCCCCCTGGGGGCCCTTCAGGCCAGCTAGGTCTTTGGGTCCTGGCTCCTTCGCTTTGGGAGCTGTTGCTGCAGTTGGGCATGTTGGCCGGAGAGTGCTTCTCGGGCCGCGAACTGTAATCTTGCAGGTACATCTCAGGTATCCATGCCCAACGAAAGCCCCCAGACCGAAATGGAGAGGGGCTGCTTGGGGTCCCCTGGGGGCCCTTCAGGCCAGCTAGGTCTTTGGGTCCTGGCTCCTTCGCTTTGGGAGCTGTTGCTGCAGTTGGGCATGTTGGCCGGAGAGTGCTTCTCGGGCCGCGAACTGTAATCTTGCAGGTACATCTCAGGTATCCATGCCCAACGAAAGCCCCCAGACCGAAATGGAGAGGGGCTGCTTGGGGTCCCCTGGGGGCCCTTCAGGCCAGCTAGGTCTTTGGGTCCTGGCTCATTCGGTTTGGGAGCTGTTGCTGACGTTGGGCATGTTGGCCGGAGAGTGCTTCTCGGGCCGCGAACTGCAACCTTGCAGGAATCTCCCAGGTTCCATGCCCAACGAAAGCCCCCAGACCCAAATGGAGAGGGGCTGCTTGGTGGCCCCCTGGGGGCCCTTCAGGCCAGCTAGGTCTTTGTGTCCTGGTTCCTTCGGTTTGGGAGCTGTTGCTGCAGTTGGGCATGTTGGCCGGAGAGTGCTTCTCGGGCCGCGAACTGCAACCTTGCAGGAATCTCCCAGGTTCCATGCCCAACGAAAGCCCCCAGACCCAAATGGAGAGGGGCTGCTTGGGGGCCCCCTGGGGGCCCTTCAGGCCAGCTAGGTCTTTGGGTCCTGGCTCCTTCGCTTTGGGAGCTGTTGCTGCAGTTGGGCATGTTGGCCGGAGAGTGCTTCTCGGGCCGCGAACTGCAACCTTGCAGGAATCTCCCAGGTTCCCGGCCCAACGAAAGCCCCCAGACCCAAATTGAGAGGGGCTGCTTGGGGGCCCCCTGGGGGCCCTTCAGGCCAGCTAGGTCTTTGGGTCCTGGCTCCTTCTGTTTGGGAGCTGTTGCTGCAGTTGAGCATGTTGGCCGGAGGGTGCTTCTCGGGCCGCGAACTGTAACCTTGCAGGATCCTCTCAGGTATCCATGCCCAACGAAAGCCCCCAGACCCAAATTAAGAGGGGCTGCTTGGGGGCCCCCTGGGGGCCCTTCAGGCCAGCTAGGTCTTTGGGTCCTGGCTCCTTCGCTTTGGGAGCTGTTGCTGCAGTTGAGCATGTTGGCCGGAGGATGCTTCTCGGGCCGCGAACTGTAACCTTGCAGGAATCTCCCAGGTTCCCGGCCCAACAAAAGCCCCCAGACCCAAATGGAGAGGGGCTGCTTGGGGGCCCCCTGGGGGCCCTTCAGGCCAGCTAGGTCTTTGGGTCCTGGCTCCTTCGGTTTGGGAGCTGTTGCTGCAGTTGGGCATGTTGGCCGGAGAGTGCTTCTCGGGCCGCGAACTGCAACCTTGCAGGAATCTCCCAGGTTCCATGCCCAACGAAAGCCCCCAGACCCAAATTGAGAGGGGCTGCTTGGGGGCCCCCTGGGGACCCTTCAGGCCAGCTAGGTCTTTGGGTCCTGGCTCCTTCGCTTTGGGAGCTGTTGCTGCGGTTGGGCATGTTGGCCGGAGAGTGCTTCTCGGGCCGCGAACTGCAACCTTGCAGGAATCTCCCAGGTTCCCGGCCCAACGAAAGCCCCCAGACCCAAATGGAGAGGGGCTGCTTGGGGGCCCCCTGGGGGCCCTTCAGGCCAGCTAGGTCTTTGGGTCCTGGCTCCTTCGGTTTGGGAGCTGTTGCTGCGGTTGGGCATGTTGGCCGGAGAGTGCTTCTCGGGCCGCGAACTGCAACCTTGCAGGAATCTCCCAGGTTCCCGGCCCAACGAAAGCCCCCAGACCCAAATTGAGAGGGGCTGCTTGGGGGCCCCCTGGGGGCCCTTCAGGCCAGCTAGGTCTTTGGGTCCTGGCTCCTTCGCTTTGGGAGCTGTTGCTGCAGTTGGGCATGTTGGCCGGAGAGTGATTCTCGGGCCGCGAACTGCAACCTTGCAGGAATCTCCCAGGTTCCATGCCCAATGAAAGCCCCCAGACCCAAATTGAGAGGGGCTGCTTGGGGGCCCCCTGGGGGCCCTTCAGGCCAGCTAGGTCTTTGGGTCTTGGCTCCTTCGGTTTGGGAGCTGTTGCTGCAGTTGGGCATGTTGGCCGGAGAGTGCTTCTCGGGCCGCGAACTGCAACCTTGCAGGAATCTCCCAGGTTCCCGGCCCAACGAAAGCCCCCAGACCCAAATGGAGAGGGGCTGCTTGGGGGCCCCCTGGGAGCCCTTCAGGCCACCTAGGTCTTTGGGTCCTGGCTCCTTCGCTTTGGGAGCTGTTGCTGCAGTTGGGCATGTTGGCCGGAGAGTGCTTCTCGGGCCGCGAACTGTAATCTTGCAGGTACATCTCAGGTATCCATGCCCAACGAAAGCCCCCAGACCGAAATGGAGAGGGGCTGCTTGGGGTCCCCTGGGGGCCCTTCAGGCCAGCTAGGTCTTTGGGTCCTGGCTCATTCGGTTTGGGAGCTGTTGCTGACGTTGGGCATGTTGGCCGGAGAGTGCTTCTCGGGCCGCGAACTGCAACCTTGCAGGAATCTCCCAGGTTCCCGGCCCAACGAAAGCCCCCAGACCCAAATTGAGAGGGGCTGCTTGGGGGCCCCCTGGGGGCCCTTCAGGCCAGCTAGGTCTTTGGGTCCTGGCTCCTTCGGTTTGGGAGCTGTTGCTGCAGATGGGCATGTTGGCCGGAGAGTGCTTCTCGGGACGCGAACTGCAACCTTGCAGGTACCTCCCAGGTTCCCGGCCGAACGAAAACCCCCAGACCCAAATTGAGAGGGGCTGCTTGGGGGCCCCCTGGGGGCCCTTCAGGCCAGCTAGGTCTTTGGGTCTTGGCTCCTTCGGTTTGGGAGCTGTTGCTGCAGTTGGGCATGTTGGCCGGAGAGTGCTTCTCGGGCCGCGAACTGCAACCTTGCAGGAATCTCCCAGGTTCCATGCCCAACGAAAGCCCCCAGACCCAAATGGAGAGGGGCTGCTTGGTGGCCCCCTGGGGGCCCTTCAGGCCAGCTAGGTCTTTGTGTCCTGGCTCCTTCGGTTTGGGAGCTGTTGCTGCAGTTGGGCATGTTGGCCGGAGAGTGCTTCTCGGGCCGCGAACTGCAACCTTGCAGGAATCTCCCAGGTTCCATGCCCAACGAAAGCCCCCAGACCCAAATGGAGAGGGGCTGCTTGGGGGCCCCCTGGGGGCCCTTCAGGCCAGCTAGGTCTTTGGGTCCTGGCTCCTTCGCTTTGGGAGCTGTTGCTGCAGTTGGGCATGTTGGCCGGAGAGTGCTTCTCGGGCCGCGAACTGCAACCTTGCAGGAATCTCCCAGGTTCCCGGCACAACGAAAGCCCCCAGACCCAAATTGAGAGGGGCTGCTTGGGGGCCCCCTGGGGGCCCTTCAGGCCAGCTAGGTCTTTGGGTCCTGGCTCCTTCTGTTTGGGAGCTGTTGCTGCAGTTGGGCATGTTGGCCGGAGAGTGCTTCTCGGGCCGCGAACTGTAACCTTGCAGGATCCTCTCAGGTATCCATGCCCAACGAAAGCCCCCAGACCCAAATTAAGAGGGGCTGCTTGGGGGCCCCCTGGGGGCCCTTCAGGCCAGCTAGGTCTTTGGGTCCTGGCTCCTTCGGTTTGGGAGCTGTTGCTGCAGTTGGGCATGTTGGCCGGAGGATGCTTCTCGGGCCGCGAACTGCAACCTTGCAGGAATCTCCCAGGTTCCCGGCCCAACAAAAGCCCCCAGACCCAAATGGAGAGGGGCTGCTTGGGGGCCCCCTGGGGGCCCTTCAGGCCAGCTAGGTCTTTGGGTCCTGGCTCCTTCGGTTTGGGAGCTGTTGCTGCAGTTGGGCATGTTGGCCGGAGAGTGCTTCTCGGGCCGCGAACTGCAACCTTGCAGGATTCTCCCAGGTTCCCGGCCCAACCAAAGCCCCCAGACCCAAATTGAGAGGGGCTGCTTGGGGCCCCCCTGGGGGCCCTTCAGGCCAGCTAGGTCTTTGGGTCCTGGCTCCTTCGCTTTGGGAGCTGTTGCTGCAGTTGGGCATGTTGGCCGGAGAGTGATTCTCGGGCCGCGAACTGCAACCTTGCAGGAATCTCCCAGGTTCCATGCCCAACGAAAGCCCCCAGACCCAAATGGAGAGGGGCTGCTTGGGGGCCCCCTGGGGGCCCTTCAGGCCAGCTAGGTCTTTGGGTCCTGGCTCCTTCGCTTTGGGAGCTGTTGCTGCAGTTGGGCATGTTGGCCGGAGAGTGCTTCTCGGGCCGCGAACTGCAACATTGCAGGAATCTCCCAGGTTCCCGGCCCAACGAAAGCCCCCAGACCCAAATGGAGAGGGGCTGCTTGGGGGCCCCCTGGGGGCCCTTCAGGCCACCTAGGTCTTTGGGTCCTGGCTCCTTCGGTTTGGGAGCTGTTGCTGCAGTTGGGCATGTTGGCCGGAGAGTGCTTCTCGGGCCGCGAACTGTAATCTTGCAGGTACATCTCAGGTATCCATGCCCAACGAAAGCCCCCAGACCCAAATTGAGAGGGGCTGCTTGGGGTCCCCTGGGGGCCCTTCAGGCCAGCTAGGTCTTTGGGTCCTGGCTCCTTCGGTTTGGGAGCTGTTGCTGCAGTTGGGCATGTTGGCCGGAGAGTGCTTCTCGGGCCGCGAACTGCAACCTTGCAGGAATCTCCCAGGTTCCATGCCCAACGAAAGCCCCCAGACCCAAATTGAGAGGGGCTGCTTGGGGGCCCCCTGGGGGCCCTTCAGGCCAGCTAGGTCTTTGGGTCCTGGTTCCTTCGCTTTGGGAGCTGTTGCTGCAGTTGGGCATGTTGGCCGGAGAGTGCTTCTCGGGCCGCGAACTGCAACCTTGCAGGAATCTCCCAGGTTCCCGGCCCAACGAAAGCCCCCAGACCCAAATTGAGAGGGGCTGCTTGGGGGCCCCCTGGGGGCCCTTCAGGCCAGCTAGGTCTTTGGGTCCTGGCTCCTTCGGTTTGGGAGCTGTTGCTGCAGTTGGGCATGTTGGCCGGAGAGTGCTTCTCGGGACGCGAACTGCAACCTTGCAGGTACCTCCCAGGTTCCCGGCCGAACGAAAACCCCCAGACCCAAATTGAGAGGGGCTGCTTGGGGGCCCCCTGGGGGCCCTTCAGGCCAGCTAGGTCTTTGGGTCCTGGCTCCTTCGGTTTGGGAGCTGTTGCTGCAGTTGGGCATGTTGGCCGGAGAGTGCTTCTCGGGCCGCGAACTGCAACCTTGCAGGAATCTCCCAGGTTCCATGCCCAACGAAAGCCCCCAGACCCAAATGGAGAGGGGCTGCTTGGGGGCCCCCTGGGGGCCCTTCAGGCCAGCTAGGTCTTTGGGTCCTGGCTCCTTCGGTTTGGGAGCTGTTGCTGCAGTTGA
This sequence comes from Gallinula chloropus, assembly GCF_964237585.1. Lineage (NCBI taxonomy): Eukaryota > Metazoa > Chordata > Aves > Gruiformes > Rallidae > Gallinula > Gallinula chloropus. Next base: position 79,044 of record NW_028168802.1, read on the forward strand.
GCATGTTGGCCGGAGAGTGCTTCTCGGGCCGCGAACTGTAACCTTGCAGGTACCTCCCAGGTATCCATGCCCAACGAAAGCCCCCAGACCCAAATGGAGAGGGGCTGCTTGGGGGCCCCCTGGGGGCCCTTCAGGCCAGCTAGGTCTTTGGGTCCTTGCTCCTTCTCTTTGGGAGCTGTTGCTGCAGTTGGGCATGTTGGCCAGAGAGTGCTTCTCGGGCCGCGATCTGCAACCTTGCAGGATTCTCCCAGGTTCCCGGCCCAACGAAAGCCCCCAGACCCAAATGGAGAGGGGCTGCTTGGGGGCCCCCTGGGGGCCCTTCAGGCCAGCTAGGTCTTTGGGTCCTGGCTCCTTCGCTTTGGGAGCTGTTGCTGCAGTTGGGCATGTTGGCCGGAGAGTGCTTCTCGGGCCGCGAACTGCAACCTTGCAGGAATCTCCCAGGTTCCCGGCCCAACGAAAGCCCCCAGACCCAAATTGAGAGGGGCTGCTTGGGGGCCCCCTGGGGGCCCTTCAGGCCAGCTAGGTCTTTGGGTCCTGGCTCCTTCGCTTTGGGAGCTGTTGCTGCAGTTGAGCATGTTGGCCGGAGAGTGCTTCTCGGGCCGCTAACTGCAACCTTGCAGGATTCTCCCAGGTTCCCGGCCCAACGAAAGCCCCCAGACCCAAATGGAGAGGGGCTGCTTGGGGGCCCCCTGGGGGCCCTTCAGGCCAGCTAGGTCTTTGTGTCCTGGCTCATTCGGTTTGGGAGCCGTTGCTGCAGTTGGGCATGTTGGCCGGAGAGTGCTTCTCGGGCCGCGAACTGCAACCTTGCAGGAATCTCCCAGGTTCCATGCCTAACGAAAGCCCCCAGACCCAAATGGAGAGGGGCTGCTTGGGGGCCCCCTGGGGGCCCTTCAGGCCAGCTAGGTCTTTGGGTCCTGGCTCCTTCGCTTTGGGAGCTGTTGCTGCAGTTGGGCATGTTGGCCGGAGAGTGCTTCTCGGGCCGCGAACTGCAACCTTGCAGGAATCTCCCAGGTTCCCGGCCCAACGAAAGCCCCCAGACCCAAATTGAGAGGGGCTGCTTGGGGGCCCCCTGGGGGCCCTTCAGGCCAGCTAGGTCTTTGGGTCCTGGCTCCTTCGGTTTGGGAGCTGTTGCTGCAGTTGAGCATGTTGGCCGGAGAGTGCTTCTCGGGCCGCGAACTGTAACCTTGCAGGATCCTCTCAGGTATCCATGCCCAACGAAAGCCCCCAGACCCAAATTGAGAGGGGCTGCTTGGGGGCCCCCTGGGGGCCCTTCAGGCCAGCTAGGTCTTTGGGTCCTGGCTCCTTCGCTTTGGGAGCTGTTGCTGCAGTTGGGCATGTTGGCCGGAGGGTGCTTCTCGGGCCGCGAACTGCAACCTTGCAGGAATCTCCCAGGTTCCCGGCCCAACGAAAGCCCCCAGACCCAAATGGAGATGGGCTGCTTGGGGGCCCCCTGGGGGCCCTTCAGGCCAGCTAGGTCTTTGGGTCCTGGCTCCTTCGGTTTGGGAGCTGTTGCTGCAGATGGGCATGTTGGCCGGAGAGTGCTTCTCGGGCCGCGAACTGCAACCTTGCAGGTACCTCCCAGGTTCCCGACCCAACGAAAGCCCCCAGACCCAAATTGAGAGGGGCTGCTTGGGGGCCCCCTGGGGGCCCTTCAGACCAGCTAGGTCTTTGTGTCCTGGCTCCTTCGGTTTGGGAGCTGTTGCTGCAGTTGGGCATGTTGGCCGGAGAGTGCTTCTCGGGCCGCGAACTGCAACCTTGCAGGAATCTCCCAGGTTCCCGGCCCAACCAAAGCCCCCAGACCCAAATTGAGAGGGGCTGCTTGGGGCCCCCCTGGGGGCCCTTCAGGCCAGCTAGGTCTTTGGGTCCTGGCTCCTTCGGTTTGGGAGCTGTTGCTGCAGTTGGGCATGTTGGCCGGAGAGTGCTTCTCGGGCCGCGAACTGCAACCTTGCAGGTACCTCCCAGGTTCCCGGCCCAACGAAAACCCCCAGACCAAATGGAGAGGGGCTGCTTGGGGGCCCCCTGGGGGCCCTTCAGGCCAGCTAGGTCTTTGGGTCCTGGCTCCTTCGCTTTGGGAGCTGTTGCTGCAGTTGGGCATGTTGGCCGGAGAGTGCTTCTTGGGCCGCGAAATGTAACTTGCAGGTACCTCTCAGGTATACATGCCCAACGAAAGCCCCCAGACCCAAACGGAGAGGGGCTGCTTGGGGGCCTTCTGGGGGCCCTTCAGGCTAGCTAGGTCTTTGGGTCCTGGCTCCTTCGCTTTGGGAGCTGTTGCTGGATATTGGGCATGTTGGCCGGAGAGTGCTTCTCGGGCCGCGAACTGCCACCTTGCTGGTATCTCCCAGGTTCTCAGCCTAAAGAGTGCGCCCAGAACCAAATGGAGATGGGCTGCTTGGGCGCCCCCTGGGGGCACTTCAGGCCAGCTAGGTCTTTGGGTCCTGGCTCCTTCGGTTTGGGAGCTGTTGCTGCAGTTGGGCATGTTGGCCGGAGAGTGCTTCTCCGGCCGCGAACTGCAACCCTGCAGGTACCTCCCAGGTTCCCGGCCCAACGAAAGCCCCCAGACCCAAATTGAGAGGGGCTCCTTGGGGGCCCCCTGGGGGCCCTTCAGGCCAGCTAGGTCTTTGGGTCCTGGCTCCTTCGCTTTGGGAGCTGTTGCTGCAGTTGGGCATGTTGGCCGGAGAGTGCTTCTCGGGCCGAGAACTGCAACCTTGCAGGTACCTCCCAGGTTCCCGGCCCAACGAAAGCCCCCAGACCCAAATTGAGAGGGGCTGCTTGGGGCCCCCCTGGGGGCCCATCAGGCCAGCTAGGTCTTTGGGTCCTGGCTCCTTCGGTTTGGGAGCTGTTGCTGCAGTTGGGCATGTTGGCCGGAGAGTGATTCTCGGGCCGCGAACTGCAACCTTGCAGGAATCTCCCAGGTTCCATGCCCAACGAAAGCCCCCAGACCCAAATGGAGAGGGGCTGCTTGGGGGCCCCCTGGGGGCCCTTCAGGCCAGCTAGGTCTTTGGGTCCTGGCTCCTTCGGTTTGGGAGCTGTTGCTGCAGTTGGGCATGTTGGCCGGAGAGTGCTTCTCGGGCCGCGAACTGACACCTTGCAGGAATCTCCCACGTTCCCGGCCCAACGAAAGCCCCCAGACCCAAATGGAGAGGGGCTGCTTGGGGGCCCCCTGGGGGCCCTTCAGGCCAGCTAGGTCTTTGGGTCCTGGCTCCTTCGGTTTGGGAGCTGTTGCTGCAGTTGGGCATGTTGGCCGGAGAGTGCTTCTCGGGCCGCGAACTGTAATCTTGCAGGTACATCTCAGGTATCCATGCCCAACGAAAGCCCCCAGACCGAAATGGAGAGGGGCTGCTTGGGGTCCCCTGGGGGCCCTTCAGGCCAGCTAGGTCTTTGGGTCCTGGCTCCTTCGGTTTGGGAGCTGTTGCTGCAGTTGGGCATGTTGGCCGGAGAGTGCTTCTCGGGCCGCGAACTGCAACCTTGCAGGAATCTCCCAGGTTCCATGCCCAACGAAAGCCCCCAGACCCAAATGGAGATGGGCTGCTTGGGGGCCCCCTGGGGGCCCTTCAGGCCAGCTAGGTCTTTGGGTCCTGGCTCCTTCGCTTTGGGAGCTGTTGCTGCAGTTGGGCATGTTGGCCGGAGAGTGCTTCTAGGGCCGCGAACTGCAACCTTGCAGGAATCTCCCAGGTTCCCGGCCCAACGAAAGCCCCCAGACCCAAATGGAGAGGGGCTGCTTGGGGGCCCCCTGGGGGCCCTTCAGGCCAGCTAGGTCTTTGGGTCCTGGCTCCTTCGCTTTGGGAGCTGTTGCTGCAGATGGGCATGTTGGCCGGAGAGTGCTTCTCGGGACGCGAACTGCAACCTTGCAGGTACCTCCCAGGTTCCCGGCCCAACGAAAACCCCCAGACCCAAATGGAGAGGGGCTGCTTGGGGGCCCCCTGGGGGCCCTTCAGGCCAGCTAGGTCTTTGGGTCCTGGCTCCTTCGCTTTGGGAGCTGTTGCTGCAGTTGGGCATGTTGGACGGAGAGTGCTTCTCGGGCCGCGAACTGCAACCTTGCAGGAATCTCCCAGGTTCCATGCCCAACGAAAGCCCCCAGACCCAAATGGAGAGGGGCTCCTTGGGGGCCCCCTGCGGGCCCTTCAGGCCAGCTAGGTCTTTGGGTCCTGGCTCCTTCGCTTTGGGAGCTGTTGCTGCAGATGGGCATGTTGGCCGGAGAGTGCTTCTCGGGACGCGAACTGCAACCTTGCAGGTACCTCCCAGGTTCCCGGCCCAACGAAAACCCCCAGACCCAAATGGAGAGGGGCTGCTTGGGGGCCCCCTGGGGGCCCTTCAGGCCAGCTAGGTCTTTGGGTCCTGGCTCCTTCGCTTTGGGAGCTGTTGCTGCAGTTGGGCATGTTGGACGGAGAGTGCTTCTCGGGCCGCGAACTGCAACCTTGCAGGAATCTCCCAGGTTCCATGCCCAACGAAAGCCCCCAGACCCAAATGGAGAGGGGCTGCTTGGGGGCCCCCTGGGGGCCCTTCAGGCCAGCTAGGTCTTTGGGTCCTCGCTCCTTCGGTTTGGGAGCTGTTGCTGCAGTTGAGCATGTTGGCCGGAGAGTGCTTCTCGGGCCGCGAACTGTAACCTTGCAGGTACCTCTCAGGTATCCATGCCCAACGAAAGCCCCCAGACCCAAATGGAGAGGGGCTGCTTGGGGGCCCCCTGGGGGCCCTTCAGGCCAGCTAGGTCTTTGGGTCCTGGCTCCTTCGCTTTGGGAGCTGTTGCTGTAGTTGGGCATGTTGGCCGGAGAGTGCTTCTCGGGCCGCGAACTGCAACCTTGCAGGATTCTCCCAGGTTCCCGGCCCAACGAAAGCCCCCAGACCCAAATTGAGAGGGGCTGCTTGGGGGCCCCCTGGGGGCCCTTCAGGCCACCTAGGTCTTTGGGTCCTGGCTCCTTCGCTTTGGGAGCTGTTGCTGCAGTTGGGCATGTTGGCCGGAGAGTGCTTCTCGGGCCGCTAACTGCAACCTTGCAGGAATCTCCCAGGTTCCCGGCCCAACGAAAGCCCCCAGACCCAAATGGAGAGGGGCTGCTTGGGGGCCCCCTGGGGGCCCTTCAGGCCAGCTAGGTCTTTGTGTCCTGGCTCATTCGGTTTGGGAGCTGTTGCTGCAGTTGGGCATGTTGGCCGGAGAGTGCTTCTCGGGCCGCTAACTGCAACCTTGCAGGAATCTCCCAGGTTCCATGCCCAACGAAAGCCCCCAGACCCAAATTGAGAGGGGCTGCTTGGGGGCCCCCTGGGGGCCCTTCAGGCCAGCTAGGTCTTTGGGTCCTGGCTCCTTCGCTTTGGGAGCTGTTGCTGCAGTTGGGCATGTTGGCCGGAGAGTGCTTCTCGGGCCGCGAACTGCAACCTTGCAGGAATCTCCCAGGTTCCCGGCCCAACGAAAGCCCCCAGACCCAAATTGAGAGGGGCTGCTTGGGGGCCCCCTGGGGGCCCTTCAGGCCAGCTAGGTCTTTGGGTCCTGGCTCCTTCGGTTTGGGAGCTGTTGCTGCAGTTGAGCATGTTGGCCGGAGAGTGCTTCTCGGGCCGCGAACTGTAACCTTGCAGGATCCTCTCAGGTATCCATGCCCAACGAAAGCCCCCAGACCCAAATGGAGAGGGGCTGCTTGGGGGCCCCCTGGGGGCCCTTCAGGCCAGCTAGGTCTTTGGGTCCTGGCTCCTTCGCTTTGGGAGCTGTTGCTGCAGTTGGGCATGTTGGCCGGAGAGTGCTTCTCGGGCCGCGAACTGCAACCTTGCAGGAATCTCCCAGGTTCCCGGCCCAACGAAAGCCCCCAGACCCAAATGGAGAGGGGCTGCTTGGGGCCCCCCTGGGGGCCCTTCAGGCCAGCTAGGTCTTTGGGTCCTGGCTCCTTCGGTTTGGGAGCTGTTGCTGCAGTTGGGCATGTTGGCCGGAGAGTGCTTCTCGGGCCGCGAACTGCAAACTTGCAGGTACCTCCCAGGTTCCCGGCCCAACGAAAACCCCCAGACCAAATGGAGAGGGGCTGCTTGGGGGCCCCCTGGGGGCCCTTCAGGCCAGCTAGGTCTTTGGGTCCTGGCTCCTTCGCTTTGGGAGCTGTTGCTGCAGTTGGGCATGTTGGCCGGAGAGTGCTTTTCCGGCCGCGCACTGTAACTTGCAGGTACCTCTCAGGTATACATGCCCAACGAAAGCCCCCAGACCCAAATGGAGAGGGGCTGCTTGGGGGCCCCCTGGGGGCCCTTCAGGCCAGCTAGGTCTTTGGGTCCTGGCTCCTTCGCTTTGGGAGCTGTTACTGGATATTGGGCATGTTGGCCGGAGAGTGCTTCTCGGGCCGCGAACTGCCACCTTGCTGGTATCTCCCAGGTTCTCAGCCTAAAGAAAGCCCCCAGACCCAAATGGAGAGGGGCTGCTTGGGGGCCCCCTGGGGGCACTTCAGGCCAGCTATTTCTTTGGGTCCTGGCTCCTTTGGTTTGGGAGCTGTTGCTGCAGTTGGGCATGTTGTCCGGAGAGTGCTTCTCCGGCCGCGAACTGCAACCTTGCAGGAATCTCCCAGGTTCCCGGCCCAACGAAAGCCCCCAGACCCAAATGGAGAGGGGCTGCTTGGGGGCCCCCTGGGGGCCCTTCAGGCCAGCTAGGTCTTTGTGTCCTGGTTCATTCGGTTTGGGAGCTGTTACTGACGTTGGGCATGTTGGCCGGAGAGTGCTTCTCCGGCCGCGAACTGCAACCTTGCAGGATTCTCCCAGGTTCCCGGCCCAACAAAAGCCCCCAGACCCAAATGGAGAGGGGCTGCTTGGGGGCCCCCTGGGGGCCCTTCAGGCCAGCTAGATCTTTGGGTCCTGGCTCCTTCGCTTTGGGAGCTGTTGCTGCAGTTGGGCATGTTGGGCGGAGAGTGCTTCTCCGGCCGCGAACTGCAACCTTGCAGGTACCTCCCAGGTTCCCGGCCCAACGAAAGCCCCCAGACCCAAATTGAGAGGGGCTCCTTGGGGGCCCCCTGGGGGCCCTTCAGGCCAGCTAGGTCTTTGGGTCCTGGCTCCTTCGCTTTGGGAGCTGTTGCTGCAGTTGGGCATGTTGGCCGGAGAGTGCTTCTCGGGCCGCGAACTGCAACCTTGCAGGAATCTCCCAGGTTCCCGGCCCAACGAAAGCCCCCAGACCCAAATCGAGAGGGGCTGCTTGGGGGCCCCCTGGGGGCCCTTCAGGCCAGCTAGGTCTTTGGGTCCTGGCTCCTTCGGTTTGGGAGCTGTTGCTGCAGTTGGGCATGTTGGCCGGAGAGTGCTTCTCGGGCCGCGAACTGCAACCTTGAAGGAATCTCCCAGGTTCCGGGCCCAACGAAAGCCCCCTGACCCAAATGGAGAGGGGCTGCTTGGGGGCCCCCTGGGGGCCCTTCAGGCCAGCTAGGTCTTTGGGTCCTGGCTCCTTCGCTTTGGGAGCTGTTGCTGCAGTTGGGCATGTTGGCCGGAGAGTGCTTCTCGGGCCGCGAACTGCAACCTTGCAGGATTCTCCCAGGTTCCCGACCCAACGAAAGCCCCCAGACCCAAATTGAGAGGGGCTGCTTGGGGGCCCCCTGGGGGCCCTTCAGGCCAGCTAGGTCTTTGGGTCCTGGCTCCTTCGCTTTGGGAGCTGTTGCTGCAGTTGGGCATGTTGGCCGGAGAGTGCTTCTCGGGCCGCGAACTGCAACCTTGCAGGAATCTCCCAGGTTCCCGGCCCAACGAAAGCCCCCAGACCCAAATTGAGAGGGGCAGCTTGGGGGACCCCTGGGGGCCCTTCAGGCCAGCTAGGTCTTTGGGTCCTGGCTCCTTCGCTTTGGGAGCTGTTGCTGCAGTTGGGCATGTTGGCCGGAGAGTGCTTCTCGGGCCGCGAACTGCAACCTTGCAGGTACCTCCCAGGTTCCCGGCCCAACGAAAACCCCCAGACCAAATGGAGAGGGGCTGCTTGGGGGCCCCCTGGGGGCCCTTCAGGCCAGCTAGGTCTTTGGGTCCTGGCTCCTTCGCTTTGGGAGCTGTTGCTGCAGTTGGGCATGTTGGGCGGAGAGTGCTTCTTGGGCCGCGAACTGTAACTTGCAGGTACCTCTCAGGTATACATGCCCAACGAAAGCCCCCAGACCCAAATGGAGAGGGGCTGCTTGGGGGCCCCCTGTGGGCCCTTCAGGCCAGCTAGGTCTTTGGGTCCTGGCTCCTTCGCTTTGGGAGCTGTTGCTGGATATTGGGCATGTTGGGCGGAGAGTGCTTCTCGGGCCGCGAACTGCAACCTTGCTGGTATCTCCCAGGTTCTCAGCCTAAAGAAAGCCCCCAGACCCAAATGGAGAGGGGCTGCTTGGGGGCCCCCTGGGGGCACTTCAGGCCAGCTAGGTCTTTGGGTCCTGGCTCCTTCGCTTTGGGAGCTGTTGCTGCAGTTGGGCATGTTGTCCGAAGAGTGCTTCTCGGGCCGCGAACTGCAACCTTGCAGGATTCTCCCAGGTTCCATGCCCAACGAAAGCCCCCAGACCCAAATGGAGATGGGCTGCTTGGGGGCCCCCTGGGGGCCCTTCAGGCCAGCTAGGTCTTTGTGTCCTGGCTCATTCGGTTTGGGAGCTGTTGCTGACGTTGGGCATGTTGGCCGGAGAGTGCTTCTCGGGCCTCGAACTGCAACCTTGCAGGAATCTCCCAGGTTCCCGGCCCAACAAAAGCCCCCAGACCCAAATGGAGAGGGGCTGCTTGGGGGCCCCCTGGGGGCTTTTCAGGCCAGCTAGGTCTTTGGGTCCTGGCTCCTTCGCTTTGGGAGCTGTTGCTGCAGTTGGGCATGTTGGCCGGAGAGTGCTTCTCGGGCCGCGAACTGCAACCTTGCAGGTACCTCCCAGGTTCCCGACCCAACGAAAGCCCCCAGACCCAAATTGAGAGGGGCTGCTTGGGGGCCCCCTGGGGGCCCTTCAGGCCAGCTAGGTCTTTGGGTCCTGGCTCCTTCGCTTTGGGAGCTGTTGCTGCAGTTGGGCATGTTGGCCGGAGAGTGCTTCTCGGGCCGCGAACTGTAACCTTGCAGGTACCTCCCAGGTTCCCGGCCCAACGAAAGCCCCCAGACCCAAATTGAGAGGGGCTTCTTGGGGGACCCCTGGGGGCCCTTCAGGCCAGCTAGGTCTTTGGGTCCTGGCTCCTTCGGTTTGGGAGCTGTTGCTGCAGTTGGGCATGTTGGCCGGAGAGTGCTTCTCGGGCCGCGAACTGCAACCTTGCAGGTACCTCCCAGGTTCCCGGCCCAACGAAAACCCCCAGACCAAATGGAGAGGGGCTGCTTGGGGGCCCCCTGGGGGCCCTTCAGGCCACCTAGGTCTTTGGGTCCTGGCTCCTTCGCTTTGGGAGCTGTTGCTGCAGTTGGGCATGTTGGGCGGAGAGTGCTTCTTGGGCCGCGAACTGTAACTTGCAGGTACCTCTCAGGTATACATGCCCAACGAAAGCCCCCAGACCCAAATGGAGAGGGGCTGCTTGGGGGCCCCCTGGGGGCCCTTCAGGCCAGCTAGGTCTTTGGGTCCTGGCTCCTTCGCTTTGGGAGCTGTTGCTGCAGTTGGGCATGTTGGCCGGAGAGTGCTTTTCGGGCCTCGAACTGCAACCTTGCAGGAATCTCCCAGGTTCCCGGCCCAACAAAAGCCCCCAGACCCAAATGGAGAGGGGCTGCTTGGGGGCCCCCTGGGGGCCCTTCAGGCCAGCTAGGTCTTTGGGTCCTGGCTCCTTCGCTTTGGGAGCTGTTGCTGCAGTTGGGCATGTTGGCCGGAGAGTGCTTCTCCGGCCGCGAACTGCAACCTTGCAGGTACCTCCCAGGTTCCCGGCCCAACGAAAGCCCCCAGACCCAAATGGAGAGGGGCTGCTTGGGGGCCCCCTGGGGGCCCTTCAGGCCAGCTAGGTCTTTGGGTCCTGGCTCCTTCGGTTTGGGAGCTGTTGCTGCAGTTGGGCATGTTGGCCGGAGAGTGCTTCTCGGGCCGCGAACTGCAACCTTGCAGGAATCTCCCAGGTTCCCGGCCCAACGAAAGCCCCCAGACCCAAATTGAGAGGGGCTGCTTGAGGGCCCCCTGGGGGCCCTTCAGGCCAGCTAGGTCTTTGGGTCCTGGCTCCTTCGCTTTGGGAGCTGTTGCTGCAGTTGGGCATGTTGGCCGGAGAGTGCTTCTCGGGCCGCGAACTGCAACCTTGCAGGTACCTCCCAGGTTCCTGGCCCAACGAAAGCCCCCAGACCCAAATGGAGAGGGGCTGCTTGGGGGCCCCCTGGGGGCCCTTCAGGCCAGCTAGGTCTTTGGGTCCTGGCTCCTTCGCTTTGGGAGCTGTTGCTGCAGTTGAGCATGTTGGGCGGAGAGTGCTTCTCCGGCCGCGAACTGCAACCTTGCAGGTACCTCCCAGGTTCCCGGCCCAACTAAAGCCCCCAGACCCAAATGGAGAGGACCTCCTTGGGGGCCCCATGGTGGCCCTTCAGGCCAGCTAGGTCTTTGGACCTTGGCTCCTTCGCTTTGGGAGCTGTTGCTGCAGTTGGGCATGTTGGCCGGAGAGTGCTTCTCGGGCCGCGAACTGAAACCTTGCAGGAATCTCCCAGGTTCCCGGCCCAACGAAAGCCCCCAGACCCAAATTGAGAGGGGCTGCTTGGTGGCCCCCTGGGGGCCCTTCAGGCCAGCTAGCTCTTTGGGTCCTGGCTCCTTCGCTTTGGGAGCTGTTGCTGCAGTTGGGCATGTTGGCCGGAGAGTGCTTCTCGGGCCGCGAACTGCAACCTTGCAGGATTCTCCCAGGTTCCCGGCCCAACGAAAGCCCCCAGACCCAAATTGAGAGGGGCTGCTTGGGGGCCCCCTGGGGGCCCTTCAGGCCAGCTAGGTCTTTGGGTCCTGGCTCCTTCGGTTTGGGAGCTGTTGCTGCAGTTGAGCATGTTGGCCGGAGAGTGCTTCTCGCGTAGCGAACTGCAACCTTGCAGGATTCTCCCAGGTTCTCGGCCCAACGAAAGCCCCCAGACCCAAATGGAGAGGGGCTGCTTGGGGCCCCCCTGGGGGCCCTTTTGCCAGCTAGGTCTTTGGGTCCTGGCTCCTTCGGTTTGGGAGCTGTTGCTGCAGTTGGGCATGTTGGCCGGAGAGTGCTTCTCGGGCCGCAAACTGCAACCTTGCAGGAATCTCCCAGGTTCCATGCCCAACGAAAGCCCCCAGACCCAAATGGAGATGGGCTGCTTGGGGGCCCCCTGGGGGCCCTTCAGGCCAGCTAGGTCTTTGGGTCCTGGCTCCTTCGCTTTGGGAGCTGTTGCTGCGGTTGGGCATGTTGGCCGGAGAGTGCTTCTCGGGCCGCGAACTGCAACCTTGCAGGAATCTCCCAGGTTCCCGGCCCAACGAAAGCCCCCAGACCCAAATGGAGAGGGGCTGCTTGGGGGCCCCCTGGGGCCCCTTCAGGCCAGCTAGCTCTTTGGGTCCTGGCTCCTTCGCTTTGGGAGCTGTTGCTGCAGTTGGGCATGTTGGCCGGAGAGTGCTTCTCGGGCCGCGAACTGCAACCTTGCAGGTACCTCCCAGGTTCCCGGCCCAACGAAAGCCCCCAGACCCAAATGGAGAGGAGCTCCTTGGGGGCCCCATGGGGGCCCTTCAGGCCAGCTAGGTCTTTGGGTCTTGGCTCCTTCGCTTTGGGAGCTGTTGCTGCAGTTGAGCATGTTGGCCGGAGAGTGCTTCTCCGGCCGCGAACTGCAACCTTGCATGAATCTCCCAGGTTCCCGGCCCAACGAAAGCCCCCAGACCCAAATGGAGAGGGGCTGCTTGGGGGCCCCCTGGGGGCCCTTCAGGCCACCTAGGTCTTTGGGTCCTGGCTCCTTCGGTTTGGGAGCTGTTGCTGCAGTTGGGCATGTTGGCTGGAGAGTGCTTCTCGGGCCGCGAACTGCAACCTTGCAGGAATCTCCCAGGTTCCCGGCCCAACGAAAGCCCCCAGACCCAAATTGAGAGGGGCTGCTTGGTGGACCCCTGGGGGCCCTTCAGGCCAGCTAGGTCTTTGGGTCCTGGCTCCTTCGCTTTGGGAGCTGTTGCTGCAGTTGGGCATGTTGGCCGGAGAGTGCTTCTCGGGCCGCGAACTGCAACCTTGCAGGATTCTCCCAGGTTCCCGGCCCAACGAAAGCCCCCAGACCCAAATTGAGAGGGGCTGCTTGGGGGCCCCCTGGGGGCCCTTCAGGCCAGCTAGGTCTTTGGGTCTTGGCTCCTTCGGTTTGGGAGCTGTTGCTGCAGTTGGGCATGTTGGCCGGAGAGTGCTTCTCGGGCCGCGAACTGCAACCTTGCAGGTACCTCCCAGGTTCCCGGCCCAACGAAAGCCCCCAGACCCAAATGGAGAGGGGCTGCTTGGGGGCCCCCTGGGGGCCCTTTTGCCAGCTAGGTCTTTGGGTCCTGGCTCCTTCGGTTTGGGAGCTGTTGCTGCAGTTGGGCATGTTGGCCGGAGAGTGCTTCTCGGGCCGCGAACTGCAACCTTGCAGGAATCTCCCAGGTTCCCGGCCCAACGAAAGCCCCCAGACCCAAATTGAGAGGGGCTGCTTGGGGGCCCCCTGGGGGCCCTTCAGGCCAGCTAGGTCTTTGGGTCCTGGCTCCTTCGCTTTGGGAGCTGTTGCTGCGGTTGGGAATGTTGGCCGGAGAGTGCTTCTCGGGCCGCGAACTGCAACCTTGCAGGATTCTCCCAGGTTCCCGGCCCAACGAAAGCCCCCAGACCCAAATTGAGAGGGGCTGCTTGGGGGCCCCCTGGGGGCCCTTCAGGCCAGCTAGGTCTTTGGGTCCTGGCTCCTTCGCTTTGGGAGCTGTTGCTGCGGTTGGGAATGTTGGCCGGAGAGTGCTTCTCGGGCCGCGAACTGCAACCTTGCAGGAATCTCCCAGGTTCCCGGCCCAACGAAAGCCCCCAGACCCAAATGGAGAGGAGCTCCTTGGGGGCCCCATGGGGGCCCTTCAGGCCAGCTAGGTCTTTGGGTCCTGGCTCCTTCGCTTTGGGAGCTGTTGCTGCAGTTGCGCATGTTGGCCGGAGAGTGCTTCTCGGGCCGCGAACTGCAACCTTGCAGGAATCTCCCAGGTTCCCGGCCCAACGAAAGCCCCCAGACCCAAATTGAGAGGGGCTGCTTGGGGGCCCCCTGGGGGCCCTTCAGGCCAGCTAGGTCTTTGTGTCCTGGCTCCTTCGGTTTGGGAGCTGTTGCTGCAGTTGGGCATGTTGGCCGGAGAGTGCTTCTCGGGCCGCGAACTGCAACCTTGCAGGATTCTCCCAGGTTCCCGGCCCAACGAAAGCCCCCAGACCCAAATTGAGAGGGGCTGCTTGGGGGCCCCCCTGGGGGCCCATCAGGCCAGCTAGGTCTTTGGGTCCTGGCTCCTTCGGTTTGGGAGCTGTTGCTGCAGTTGGGCATGTTGGCCGGAGAGTGCTTCTCGGGCTGCAAACTGCAACCTTGCAGGTACCTCCCAGGTTCCATGCCCAACGAAAGCCCCCAGACCCAAATTGAGAGGGGCTGCTTGGGGGCCCCCTGGGGGCCCTTCAGGCCAGCTAGGTCTTTGGGTCCTGGCTCCTTCGCTTTGGGAGCTGTTGCTGCAGTTGGGCATGTTGGCCGGAGAGTGCTTCTCGGGCCACGAACTGCAACCTTGCAGGAATCTCCCAGGTTCCCGGCCCAACGAAAGCCCCCAGACCCAAATGGAGAGGGGCTGCTTGGGGGCCCCCTGGGGGCCCTTCAGGCCACCTAGGTCTTTGGGTCCTGGCTCCTTCGGTTTGGGAGCTGTTGCTGCAGTTGGGCATGTTGGCCGGAGAGTGCTTCTCGGGCGGCGAACTGCAATCTTGCAGGTACATCTCAGGTATCCATGCCCAACGAAAGCCCCCAGACCGAAATGGAGAGGGGCTGCTTGGGGCCCCCTGGGGGCCCTTCAGGCCAGCTAGGTCTTTGGGTCCTGGCTCCTTCGCTTTGGGAGCTGTTGCTGCAGTTGGGCATGTTGGCCGGAGAGTGCTTCTCGGGCCGCGAACTGCAACCTTGCAGGAATCTCCCAGGTTCCCGGCCCAACGAAAGCCCCCAGACCCAAATGGAGATGGGCTGCTTGGGGGCCCCCTGGGGGCCCTTCAGGCCAGCTAGGTCGTTGGGTCCTGGCTCCTTCGCTTTGGGAGCTGTTGCTGCAGTTGGGCATGTTGGCCGGAGAGTGCTTCTCGGGCCGCGAACTGCAACCTTGCAGGAATCTCCCAGGTTCCCGGCCCAACGAAAACCCCCAGACCCAAATTGAGAGGGGCTGCTTGGGGGCCCCCTGGGGGCCCTTCAGGCCAGCTAGGTCTTTGGGTCCTGGCTCCTTTGGTTTGGGAGCTGTTGCTGCAGTTGGGCATGTTGGCCGGAGAGTGCTTCTCGGGCCGCGAACTGCAACCTTGCAGGATTCTCCCTGGTTCCATGCCCAACGAAAGCCCCCAGACCCAAATGGAGAGGGGCTGCTTGGGGGCCCCCTGGGGGCCCTTCAGGCCAGCTAGGTCTTTGGGTCCTGGCTCCTTCGCTTTGGGAGCTGTTGCTGCAGTTGAGCATGTTGGCCGGAGAGTGCTTCTCGGGCCGCGAACTGTAACCTTGCAGGTACCTCTCAGGTATACATGCCCAACGAAAGCCCCCAGACCCAAATGGAGAGGGGCTGCTTGGTGGCCCCCTGGGGGCCCTTCAGGCCAGCTAGGTCTTTGGGTCCTTGCTCCTTCTCTTTGGGAGCTGTTGCTGCAGTTGGGCATGTTGGCCGGAGAGTGCTTCTCGGGCCGCGAACTGCAACCTTGCAGGATTCTCCCAGGTTCCCGGCCCAATGAAAGCCCCCAGACCCAAATTGAGAGGGGCTGCTTGGGGGCCCCCTGGGGGCCCTTCAGGCCAGCTAGGTCTTTGGGTCCTGGCTCCTTCGCTTTGGGAGCTGTTGCTGCAGTTGGGCATGTTGGCCGGAGAGTGCTTCTCGGGCCGCGAACTGCAACCTTGCAGGATTCTCCCAGGTTCCCGGCCCAACGAAAGCCCCCAGACCCAAATTGAGAGGGGCTGCTTGGGGGCCCCCTGGGGGCCCTTCAGGCCAGCTAGGTCTTTGGGTCCTGGCTCCTTCGCTTTGGGAGCTGTTGCTGCAGTTGCGCATGTTGGCCGGAGAGTGCTTCTCGGGCCGCTAACCTCAACCTTGCAGGATTCTCCCAGGTTCCCGGCCCAACGAAAGCCCCCAGACCCAAATGGAGAGGGGCTGCTTGGGGGCCCCCTGGGTGCCCTTCAGGCCAGCTAGGTCTTTGTGTCCTGGCTCATTCGCTTTGGGAGCTGTTGCTGCAGTTGGGCATGTTGGCCGGAGAGTGCTTCTCGGGCCGCGAGCTGCAACCTTGCAGGAATCTCCCAGGTTCCCGGCCCAACGAAAGCCCCCAGACCCAAATTGAGAGGGGCTGCTTGGGGGCCCCCTGGGGGCCCTTCAGGCCAGCTAGGTCTTTGGGTCCTGGCTCCTTCGCTTTGGGAGCTGTTGCTGCAGTTGGGCATGTTGGCCGGAGAGTGCTTCTCGGGCCGCGAACTGCAACCTTGCAGGATTCTCCCAGGTTCCCGGCCCAACGAAAGCCCCCAGACCCAAATTGAGAGGGGCTGCTTGGGGCCCCCCTGGGGGCCCTTCAGGCCAGCTAGGTCTTTGGGTCCTGGCTCCTTCGGTTTGGGAGCTGTTGCTGCAGTTGGGCATGTTGGCCGGAGAGTGCTTCTCGGGCCGCGAACTGCAACCTTGCAGGAATCTCCCAGGTTCCATGCCCAACGAAAGCCCCCAGACCCAAATGGAGAGGGGCTGCTTGGGGGCCCCCTGGGGGCCCTTCAGGCCAGCTAGGTCTTTGGGTCCTGGCTCCTTCGGTTTGGGAGCTGTTGCTGCAGTTGAGCATGTTGGCCGGAGAGTGCTTCTCGGGCCGCGAACTGTAACCTTGCAGGATCCTCTCAGGTATCCATGCCCAACGAAAGCCCCCAGACCCAAATTAAGAGGGGCTGCTTGGGGGCCCCCTGGGGGCCCTTCAGGCCAGCTAGGTCTTTGGGTCCTGGCTCCTTCGCTTTGGGAGCTGTTGCTGCAGTTGGGCATGTTGGCCGGAGAGTGCTTCTCGGGCCGCGAACTGCAACCTTGCAGGATTCTCCCAGGTTCCCGGCATAACGAAAGCCCCCAGACCCAAATTGAGAGGGGCTGCTTGGGGGCCCCCTGGGGGCCCTTCAGGCCAGCTAGGTCTTTGGGTCTTGGCTCCTTCGGTTTGGGAGCTGTTGCTGCAGTTGGGCATGTTGGCCGGAGAGTGCTTCTCGGGCCGCGAACTGCAACCTTGCAGGATTCTCCCAGGTTCCTGGCCCAACGAAAGCCCCCAGACCCAAATGGAGAGGGGCTGCTTGGGGCCCCCTGGGGGCCCTTTTGCCAGCTAGGTCTTTGGGTCCTGGCTCCTTCGGTTTGGGAGCTGTTGCTGCAGTTGAGCATGTTGGCCGGAGAGTACTTCTCGGGCCGCGAACTGCAACCTTGCAGGAATCTCCCAGGTTCCCGGCCCAACGAAAGCCCCCAGACCCAAATTGAGAGGGGCTGCTTGGGGGCCCCCTGGGGGCCCTTCAGGCCAGCTAGGTCTTTGGGTCCTGGCTCCTTCGCTTTGGGAGCTGTTGCTGCGGTTGGGAATGTTGGCCGGAGAGTGCTTCTCGGGCCGCGAACTGCAACCTTGCAGGAATCTCCCAGGTTCCCGGCCCAACGAAAGCCCCCAGACCCAAATGGAGAGGGGCTGCTTGGGGGCCCCCTGGGGGCCCTTCAGGCCAGCTAGGTCTTTGGGTCCTGGCTCCTTCGGTTTGGGAGCTGTTGCTGCAGTTGGGCATGCTGGCCGGAGAGTGCTTCTCGGGCCGCGAACTGCAACCTTGCAGGTACCTCCCAGGTTCCCGGCCCAACGAAAGCCCCCAGACCCAAATGGAGAGGAGCTCCTTGGGGGCCCCATGGGGGCCCTTCAGGCCAGCTAGGTCTTTGGGTCCTGGCTCCTTCGGTTTGGGAGCTGTTGCTGCAGTTGGGCATGTTGGCCGGAGAGTGCTTCTCGGGCCGCGAACTGCAACCTTGCAGGATTCTCCCAGGTTCCATGCCCAACGAAAGCCCCCAGACCCAAATTGAGAGGGGCTGCTTGGGGGCCCCCTGGGGGCCCTTCAGGCCAGCTAGGTCTTTGGGTCCTGGCTCCTTCGCTTTGGGAGCTGTTGCTGCGGTTGGGAATGTTGGCCGGAGAGTGCTTCTCGGGCCGCGAACTGCAACCTTGCAGGAATCTCCCAGGTTCCCGGCCCAACGAAAGCCCCCAGACCCAAATGGAGAGGAGCTCCTTGGGGGCCCCATGGGGGCCCTTCAGGCCAGCTAGGTCTTTGGGTCCTGGCTCCTTCGCTTTGGGAGCTGTTGCTGCAGTTGCGCATGTTGGCCGGAGAGTGCTTCTCGGGCCGCGAACTGCAACCTTGCAGGAATCTCCCAGGTTCCCGGCCCAACGAAAGCCCCCAGACCCAAATTGAGAGGGGCTGCTTGGGGGCCCCCTGGGGGCCCTTCAGGCCAGCTAGGTCTTTGGGTCCTGGCTCCTTCGGTTTGGGAGCTGTTGCTGCAGTTGGGCATGTTGGCCGGAGAGTGCTTCTCGGGCCGCGAACTGCAACCTTGCAGGAATCTCCCAGGTTCCCGGCCCAACGAAAGCCCCCAGACCCAAATTGAGAGGGGCTGCTTGGGGGCCCCCTGGGGGCCCTTCAGGCCAGCTAGGTCTTTGGGTCCTGGCTCCTTCGCTTTGGGAGCTGTTGCTGCGGTTGGGAATGTTGGCCGGAGAGTGCTTCTCGGGCCGCGAACTGCAACCTTGCAGGAATCTCCCAGGTTCCCGGCCCAACGAAAGCCCCCAGACCCAAATGGAGAGGGGCTGCTTGGGGGCCCCCTGGGGGCCCTTCAGGCCAGCTAGGTCTTTGGGTCCTGGCTCCTTCGGTTTGGGAGCTGTTGCTGCAGTTGGGCATGCTGGCCGGAGAGTGCTTCTCGGGCCGCGAACTGCAACCTTGCAGGTACCTCCCAGGTTCCCGGCCCAACGAAAGCCCCCAGACCCAAATGGAGAGGAGCTCCTTGGGGGCCCCATGGGGGCCCTTCAGGCCAGCTAGGTCTTTGGGTCCTGGCTCCTTCGGTTTGGGAGCTGTTGCTGCAGTTGGGCATGTTGGCCGGAGAGTGCTTCTCGGGCCGCGAACTGCAACCTTGCAGGATTCTCCCAGGTTCCATGCCCAACGAAAGCCCCCAGACCCAAATTGAGAGGGGCTGCTTGGGGGCCCCCTGGGGGCCCTTCAGGCCAGCTAGGTCTTTGGGTCCTGGCTCCTTCGCTTTGGGAGCTGTTGCTGCGGTTGGGAATGTTGGCCGGAGAGTGCTTCTCGGCCGCGAACTGCAACCTTGCAGGAATCTCCCAGGTTCCCGGCCCAACGAAAGCCCCCAGACCCAAATGGAGAGGAGCTCCTTGGGGGCCCCATGGGGGCCCTTCAGGCCAGCTAGGTCTTTGGGTCCTGGCTCCTTCGCTTTGGGAGCTGTTGCTGCAGTTGCGCATGTTGGCCGGAGAGTGCTTCTCGGGCCGCGAACTGCAACCTTGCAGGAATCTCCCAGGTTCCCGGCCCAACGAAAGCCCCCAGACCCAAATTGAGAGGGGCTGCTTGGGGGCCCCCTGGGGGCCCTTCAGGCCAGCTAGGTCTTTGTGTCCTGGCTCCTTCGGTTTGGGAGCTGTTGCTGCAGTTGGGCATGTTGGCCGGAGAGTGCTTCTCGGGCCGCGAACTGCAACCTTGCAGGATTCTCCCAGGTTCCCGGCCCAACGAAAGCCCCCAGACCCAAATGGAGAGGGGCTGCTTGGGGGCCCCCCTGGGGGCCCATCAGGCCAGCTAGGTCTTTGGGTCCTGGCTCCTTCGGTTTGGGAGCTGTTGCTGCAGTTGGGCATGTTGGCCGGAGAGTGCTTCTCGCTCTGCAAACTGCAACCTTGCAGGTACCTCCCAGGTTCCATGCCCAACGAAAGCCCCCAGACCCAAATTGAGAGGGGCTGCTTGGGGGCCCCCTGGGGGCCCTTCAGGCCAGCTAGGTCTTTGGGTCCTGGCTCCTTCGCTTTGGGAGCTGTTGCTGCAGTTGGGCATGTTGGCCGGAGAGTGCTTCTCGGGCCACGAACTGCAACCTTGCAGGAATCTCCCAGGTTCCCGGCCCAACGAAAGCCCCCAGACCCAAATGGAGAGGGGCTGCTTGGGGGCCCCCTGGGGGCCCTTCAGGCCACCTAGGTCTTTGGGTCCTGGCTCCTTCGGTTTGGGAGCTGTTGCTGCAGTTGGGCATGTTGGCCGGAGAGTGCTTCTCGGGCGGCGAACTGCAATCTTGCAGGTACATCTCAGGTATCCATGCCCAACGAAAGCCCCAGACCGAAATGGAGAGGGGCTGCTTGGGGCCCCCTGGGGGCCCTTCAGGCCAGCTAGGTCTTTGGGTCCTGGCTCCTTCGCTTGGGAGCTGTTGCTGCAGTTGGGCATGTTGGCCGGAGAGTGCTTCTCGGGCCGCGAACTGCAACCTTGCAGGAATCTCCCAGGTTCCCGGCCCAACGAAAGCCCCCAGACCCAAATGGAGATGGGCTGCTTGGGCCCCCTGGGGGCCCATCAGGCCAGCTAGGTCGTTGGGTCCTGGCTCCTTCGCTTTGGGAGCTGTGCTGCAGTTGGGCATGTTGCCGGAGAGTGCTTCTCGGGCCGCGAACTGCAACCTTGCAGGAATCTCCCAGGTTCCCGGCCCAACGAAAACCCCCAGACCCAAATTGAGAGGGGCTGCTTGGGGCCCCCTGGGGGCCCTTCAGGCCAGCTAGGTCTTTGGGGTCCTGGCTCCTTTGGTTTGGGAGCTGTTGCTGCAGTTGGGCATGTTGGCCGGAGAGTGCTTCTCGGGCCGCGAACTGCAACCTTGCAGGATTCTCCCTGGTTCCATGCCCAACGAAAGCCCCCAGACCCAAATGGAGAGGGCTGCTTGGGGGCCCCCTGGGGGCCCTTCAGGCCAGCTAGGTCTTTGGGTCCTGGCTCCTTCGCTTTGGGAGCTGTTGCTGCGGTTGGGAATGTTGGCCGGAGAGTGCTTCTCGGGCCGCGAACTGCAACCTTGCAGGAATCTCCCAGGTTCCCGGCCCAACGAAAGCCCCCAGACCCAAATGGAGAGGAGCTCCTTGGGGGCCCCATGGGGGCCCTTCAGGCCAGCTAGGTCTTTGGGTCCTGGCTCCTTCGCTTTGGGAGCTGTTGCTGCAGTTGCGCATGTTGGCCGGAGAGTGCTTCTCGGGCCGCGAACTGCAACCTTGCAGGATTCTCCCAGGTTCCCGGCCCAACGAAAGCCCCCAGACCCAAATTGAGAGGGGCTGCTTGGGGGCCCCCTGGGGGCCCTTCAGGCCAGCTAGGTCTTTGTGTCCTGGCTCCTTCGGTTTGGGAGCTGTTGCTGCAGTTGGGCATGTTGGCCGGAGAGTGCTTCTCGGGCCGCGAACTGCAACCTTGCAGGATTCTCCCAGGTTCCCGGCCCAACGAAAGCCCCCAGACCCAAATTGAGAGGGGCTGCTTGGGGGCCCCCCTGGGGGCCCATCAGGCCAGCTAGGTCTTTGGGTCCTGGCTCCTTCGCTTTGGGAGCTGTTGCTGCAGTTGGGCATGTTGGCCGGAGAGTGCTTCTCGGGCTGCAAACTGCAACCTTGCAGGTACCTCCCAGGTTCCATGCCCAACGAAAGCCCCCAGACCCAAATTGAGAGGGGCTGCTTGGGGGCCCCCTGGGGGCCCTTCAGGCCAGCTAGGTCTTTGGGTCCTGGCTCCTTCGCTTTGGGAGCTGTTGCTGCAGTTGGGCATGTTGGCCGGAGAGTGCTTCTCGGGCCACGAACTGCAACCTTGCAGGAATCTCCCAGGTTCCCGGCCCAACGAAAGCCCCCAGACCCAAATGGAGAGGGGCTGCTTGGGGCCCCTGGGGGCCCTTCAGGCCACCTAGGTCTTTGGGTCCTGGCTCCTTCGGTTTGGGAGCTGTTGCTGCAGTTGGGCATGTTGGCCGGAGAGTGCTTCTCGGGCGGCGAACTGCAATCTTGCAGGTACATCTCAGGTATCCATGCCCAACGAAAGCCCCCAGACCGAAATGGAGAGGGCTGCTTGGGGCCCCCTGGGGCCCTTCAGGCCAGCTAGGTCTTTGGTCCTGGCTCCTTCGCTTTGGGAGCTGTTGCTGCAGTTGGGCATGTTGGCCGGAGAGTGCTTCTCGGGCCGCGAACTGCAACCTTGCAGGAATCTCCCAGGTTCCCGGCCCAACGAAAGCCCCCAGACCCAAATGGAGATGGGCTGCTTGGGGGCCCCCTGGGGGCCCTTCAGGCCAGCTAGGTCGTTGGGTCCTGGCTCCTTCGCTTTGGGAGCTGTTGCTGCAGTTGGGCATGTTGGCCGGAGAGTGCTTCTCGGGCCGCGAACTGCAACCTTGCAGGAATCTCCCAGGTTCCCGGCCCAACGAAAACCCCCAGACCCAAATTGAGAGGGCTGCTTGGGGGCCCCCTGGGGGCCCTTCAGGCCAGCTAGGTCTTTGGGTCCTGGCTCCTTTGGTTTGGGAGCTGTTGCTGCAGTTGGGCATGTTGGCCGGAGAGTGCTTCTCGGGCCGCGAACTGCAACCTTGCAGGATTCTCCCTGGTTCCATGCCCAACGAAAGCCCCCAGACCCAAATGGAGAGGGGCTGCTTGGGGGCCCCCTGGGGGCCCTTCAGGCCAGCTAGGTCTTTGGGTCCTGGCTCCTTCGCTTTGGGAGCTGTTGCTGCAGTTGAGCATGTTGGCCGGAGAGTGCTTCTCGGGCCGCGAACTGCATGCAACCTTGCAGGTACATCTCAGGTATACATGCCCAACGAAAGCCCCCAGACCCAAATGGAGAGGGGCTGCTTGGTGGCCCCCTGGGGGCCCTTCAGGCCAGCTAGGTCTTTGGGTCCTTGCTCCTTCTCTTTGGGAGCTGTTGCTGCAGTTGGGCATGTTGGCCGGAGAGTGCTTCTCGGGCCGCGAACTGCAACCTTGCAGGATTCTCCCAGGTTCCCGGCCCAATGAAAGCCCCCAGACCCAAATTGAGAGGGGCTGCTTGGGGGCCCCCTGGGGGCCCTTCAGGCCAGCTAGGTCTTTGGGTCCTGGCTCCTTCGCTTTGGGAGCTGTTGCTGCAGTTGGGCATGTTGGCCGGAGAGTGCTTCTCGGGCCGCGAACTGCAACCTTGCAGGATTCTCCCAGGTTCCCGGCCCAACGAAAGCCCCCAGACCCAAATTGAGAGGGGCTGCTTGGGGGCCCCCTGGGGGCCCTTCAGGCCAGCTAGGTCTTTGGGTCCTGGCTCCTTCGCTTTGGGAGCTGTTGCTGCAGTTGCGCATGTTGGCCGGAGAGTGCTTCTCGGGCCGCTAACCTCAACCTTGCAGGATTCTCCCAGGTTCCCGGCCCAACGAAAGCCCCCAGACCCAAATGGAGAGGGGCTGCTTGGGGGCCCCCTGGGGGCCCTTCAGGCCAGCTAGGTCTTTGTGTCCTGGCTCATTCGCTTTGGGAGCTGTTGCTGCAGTTGGGCATGTTGGCCGGAGAGTGCTTCTCGGGCCGCGAGCTGCAACCTTGCAGGAATCTCCCAGGTTCCCGGCCCAACGAAAGCCCCCAGACCCAAATTGAGAGGGGCTGCTTGGGGGACCCCTGGGGGCCCTTCAGGCCAGCTAGGTCTTTGTGTCCTGGCTCCTTCGGTTTGGGAGCTGTTGCTGCAGTTGGGCATGTTGGCCGGAGAGTGCTTCTCGGGCCGCGAACTGCAACCTTGCAGGATTCTCCCAGGTTCCCGGCCCAACGAAAGCCCCCAGACCCAAATTGAGAGGGGCTGCTTGGGGCCCCCCTGGGGGCCCTTCAGGCCAGCTAGGTCTTTGGGTCCTGGCTCCTTCGGTTTGGGAGCTGTTGCTGCAGTTGGGCATGTTGGCCGGAGAGTGCTTCTCGGGCCGCGAACTGCAACCTTGCAGGAATCTCCCAGGTTCCATGCCCAACGAAAGCCCCCAGACCCAAATGGAGAGGGGCTGCTTGGGGGCCCCCTGGGGGCCCTTCAGGCCACCTAGGTCTTTGGGTCCTGGCTCCTTCGGTTTGGGAGCTGTTGCTGCAGTTGAGCATGTTGGCCGGAGAGTGCTTCTCGGGCCGCGAACTGTAACCTTGCAGGATCCTCTCAGGTATCCATGCCCAACGAAAGCCCCCAGACCCAAATTAAGAGGGGCTGCTTGGGGGCCCCCTGGGGGCCCTTCAGGCCAGCTAGGTCTTTGGGTCCTGGCTCCTTCGCTTTGGGAGCTGTTGCTGCAGTTGGGCATGTTGGCCGGAGAGTGCTTCTCGGGCCGCGAACTGCAACCTTGCAGGATTCTCCCAGGTTCCCGGCATAACGAAAGCCCCCAGACCCAAATGGAGAGGGGCTGCTTGGGGGCCCCCTGGGGGCCCTTCAGGCCAGCTAGGTCTTTGGGTCTTGGCTCCTTCGGTTTGGGAGCTGTTGCTGCAGTTGGGCATGTTGGCCGGAGAGTGCTTCTCGGGCCGCGAACTGCAACCTTGCAGGATTCTCCCAGGTTCCTGGCCCAACGAAAGCCCCCAGACCCAAATGGAGAGGGGCTGCTTGGGGCCCCCTGGGGGCCCTTTTGCCAGCTAGGTCTTTGGGTCCTGGCTCCTTCGGTTTGGGAGCTGTTGCTGCAGTTGGGCATGTTGGCCGGAGAGTGCTTCTCGGGCCGCGAACTGCAACCTTGCAGGAATCTCCCAGGTTCCCGGCCCAACGAAAGCCCCCAGACCCAAATTGAGAGGGGCTGCTTGGGGGCCCCCTGGGGGCCCTTCAGGCCAGCTAGGTCTTTGGGTCCTGGCTCCTTCGCTTTGGGAGCTGTTGCTGCGGTTGGGAATGTTGGCCGGAGAGTGCTTCTCGGGCCGCGAACTGCAACCTTGCAGGAATCTCCCAGGTTCCCGGCCCAACGAAAGCCCCCAGACCCAAATGGAGAGGGGCTGCTTGGGGGCCCCCTGGGGGCCCTTCAGGCCAGCTAGGTCTTTGGGTCCTGGCTCCTTCGGTTTGGGAGCTGTTGCTGCAGTTGGGCATGCTGGCCGGAGAGTGCTTCTCGGGCCGCGAACTGCAACCTTGCAGGTACCTCCCAGGTTCCCGGCCCAACGAAAGCCCCCAGACCCAAATGGAGAGGAGCTCCTTGGGGGCCCCATGGGGGCCCTTCAGGCCAGCTAGGTCTTTGGGTCCTGGCTCCTTCGGTTTGGGAGCTGTTGCTGCAGTTGGGCATGTTGGCCGGAGAGTGCTTCTCGGGCCGCGAACTGCAACCTTGCAGGATTCTCCCAGGTTCCATGCCCAACGAAAGCCCCCAGACCCAAATTGAGAGGGGCTGCTTGGGGGCCCCCTGGGGGCCCTTCAGGCCAGCTAGGTCTTTGGGTCCTGGCTCCTTCGCTTTGGGAGCTGTTGCTGCGGTTGGGAATGTTGGCCGGAGAGTGCTTCTCGGGCCGCGAACTGCAACCTTGCAGGAATCTCCCAGGTTCCCGGCCCAACGAAAGCCCCCAGACCCAAATGGAGAGGAGCTCCTTGGGGGCCCCATGGGGGCCCTTCAGGCCAGCTAGGTCTTTGGGTCCTGGCTCCTTCGCTTTGGGAGCTGTTGCTGCAGTTGCGCATGTTGGCCGGAGAGTGCTTCTCGGGCCGCGAACTGCAACCTTGCAGGAATCTCCCAGGTTCCCGGCCCAACGAAAGCCCCCAGACCCAAATTGAGAGGGGCTGCTTGGGGGCCCCCTGGGGGCCCTTCAGGCCAGCTAGGTCTTTGTGTCCTGGCTCCTTCGGTTTGGGAGCTGTTGCTGCAGTTGGGCATGTTGGCCGGAGAGTGCTTCTCGGGCCGCGAACTGCAACCTTGCAGGATTCTCCCAGGTTCCCGGCCCAACGAAAGCCCCCAGACCCAAATTGAGAGGGGCTGCTTGGGGGCCCCCCTGGGGGCCCATCAGGCCAGCTAGGTCTTTGGGTCCTGGCTCCTTCGGTTTGGGAGCTGTTGCTGCAGTTGGGCATGTTGGCCGGAGAGTGCTTCTCGGGCTGCAAACTGCAACCTTGCAGGTACCTCCCAGGTTCCATGCCCAACGAAAGCCCCCAGACCCAAATTGAGAGGGGCTGCTTGGGGGCCCCCTGGGGGCCCTTCAGGCCAGCTAGGTCTTTGGGTCCTGGCTCCTTCGCTTTGGGAGCTGTTGCTGCAGTTGGGCATGTTGGCCGGAGAGTGCTTCTCGGGCCACGAACTGCAACCTTGCAGGAATCTCCCAGGTTCCCGGCCCAACGAAAGCCCCCAGACCCAAATGGAGATGGGCTGCTTGGGGGCCCCCTGGGGGCCCTTCAGGCCAGCTAGGTCGTTGGGTCCTGGCTCCTTCGCTTTGGGAGCTGTTGCTGCAGTTGGGCATGTTGGCCGGAGAGTGCTTCTCGGGCCGCGAACTGCAACCTTGCAGGAATCTCCCAGGTTCCCGGCCCAACGAAAACCCCCAGACCCAAATTGAGAGGGGCTGCTTGGGGGCCCCCTGGGGGCCCTTCAGGCCAGCTAGGTCTTTGGGTCCTGGCTCCTTTGGTTTGGGAGCTGTTGCTGCAGTTGGGCATGTTGGCCGGAGAGTGCTTCTCGGGCCGCGAACTGCAACCTTGCAGGATTCTCCCTGGTTCCATGCCCAACGAAAGCCCCCAGACCCAAATGGAGAGGGGCTGCTTGGGGGCCCCCTGGGGGCCCTTCAGGCCAGCTAGGTCTTTGGGTCCTGGCTCCTTCGCTTTGGGAGCTGTTGCTGCAGTTGAGCATGTTGGCCGGAGAGTGCTTCTCGGGCCGCGAACTGTAACCTTGCAGGTACCTCTCAGGTATACATGCCCAACGAAAGCCCCCAGACCCAAATGGAGAGGGGCTGCTTGGTGGCCCCCTGGGGGCCCTTCAGGCCAGCTAGGTCTTTGGGTCCTTGCTCCTTCTCTTTGGGAGCTGTTGCTGCAGTTGGGCATGTTGGCCGGAGAGTGCTTCTCGGGCCGCGAACTGCAACCTTGCAGGATTCTCCCAGGTTCCCGGCCCAATGAAAGCCCCCAGACCCAAATTGAGAGGGGCTGCTTGGGGGCCCCCTGGGGGCCCTTCAGGCCAGCTAGGTCTTTGGGTCCTGGCTCCTTCGCTTTGGGAGCTGTTGCTGCAGTTGGGCATGTTGGCCGGAGAGTGCTTCTCGGGCCGCGAACTGCAACCTTGCAGGATTCTCCCAGGTTCCCGGCCCAACGAAAGCCCCCAGACCCAAATTGAGAGGGGCTGCTTGGGGGCCCCCTGGGGGCCCTTCAGGCCAGCTAGGTCTTTGGGTCCTGGCTCCTTCGCTTTGGGAGCTGTTGCTGCAGTTGCGCATGTTGGCCGGAGAGTGCTTCTCGGGCCGCTAACCTCAACCTTGCAGGATTCTCCCAGGTTCCCGGCCCAACGAAAGCCCCCAGACCCAAATGGAGAGGGGCTGCTTGGGGGCCCCCTGGGGGCCCTTCAGGCCAGCTAGGTCTTTGTGTCCTGGCTCATTCGCTTTGGGAGCTGTTGCTGCAGTTGGGCATGTTGGCCGGAGAGTGCTTCTCGGGCCGCGAGCTGCAACCTTGCAGGAATCTCCGAGGTTCCCGGCCCAACGAAAGCCCCCAGACCCAAATTGAGAGGGGCTGCTTGGGGGACCCCTGGGGGCCCTTCAGGCCAGCTAGGTCTTTGTGTCCTGGCTCCTTCGGTTTGGGAGCTGTTGCTGCAGTTGGGCATGTTGGCCGGAGAGTGCTTCTCGGGCCGCGAACTGCAACCTTGCAGGATTCTCCCAGGTTCCCGGCCCAACGAAAGCCCCCAGACCCAAATTGAGAGGGGCTGCTTGGGGCCCCCCTGGGGGCCCTTCAGGCCAGCTAGGTCTTTGGGTCCTGGCTCCTTCGGTTTGGGAGCTGTTGCTGCAGTTGGGCATGTTGGCCGGAGAGTGCTTCTCGGGCCGCGAACTGCAACCTTGCAGGAATCTCCCAGGTTCCATGCCCAACGAAAGCCCCCAGACCCAAATGGAGAGGGGCTGCTTGGGGGCCCCCTGGGGGCCCTTCAGGCCAGCTAGGTCTTTGGGTCCTGGCTCCTTCGGTTTGGGAGCTGTTGCTGCAGTTGAGCATGTTGGCCGGAGAGTGCTTCTCGGGCCGCGAACTGTAACCTTGCAGGATCCTCTCAGGTATCCATGCCCAACGAAAGCCCCCAGACCCAAATTAAGAGGGGCTGCTTGGGGGCCCCCTGGGGGCCCTTCAGGCCAGCTAGGTCTTTGGGTCCTGGCTCCTTCGCTTTGGGAGCTGTTGCTGCAGTTGGGCATGTTGGCCGGAGGGTGCTTCTCGGGCCGCGAACTGCAACCTTGCAGGAATCTCCCAGGTTCCATGCCCAACAAAAGCCCCCAGACCCAAATTGAGAGGGGCTGCTTGGGTGCCCCCTGGGGGCCCTTTCAGGCCAGCTAGGTCTTTGGGTCCTGGCTCCTTCGGTTTGGGAGCTGTTGCTGCAGTTGGGCATATTGGCCGGAGAGTGCTTCTCGGGCCGCGAACTGCAACCTTGCAGGATTCTCCCAGGTTCCCGACCCAACGAAAGCCCCCAGACCCAAATTGAGAGGGGCTGCTTGGGGGCCCCCTGGGGGCCCTTCAGGCCAGCTAGGTCTTTGGGTCCTGGCTCCTTCGCTTTGGGAGCTGTTGCTGCAGTTGGGCATGTTGGCCGGAGAGTGCTTCTCGGGCCGCGAACTGCAACCTTGCAGGAATCTCCCAGGTTCCCGGCCCAACGAAAGCCCCCAGACCCAAATTGAGAGGGGCTGCTTGGGGCCCCCCTGGGGGCCCTTCAGGCCAGCTAGGTCTTTGGGTCCTGGCTCCTTCGCTTTGGGAGCTGTTGCTGCAGTTGGGCATGTTGGCCGGAGAGTGCTTCTCGGGCCGCGAACTGCAACCTTGCAGGTACCTCCCAGGTTCCCGGCCCAACGAAAGCCCCCAGACCCAAATGGAGAGGGGCTCCTTGGGGGCCCCCTGGGGGCCCTTCAGGCCAGCTAGGTCTTTGGGTCCTGGCTCCTTCGCTTTGGGAGCTGTTGCTGCAGTTGGGCATGTTGGCCGGAGAGTGCTTCTCGGGCCGCGAACTGCAACCTTGCAGGAATCTCCCAGGTTCCCGGCCCAACGAAAGCCCCCAGACCCAAATTGAGAGGGGCTGCTTGGGGGCCCCCTGGGGGCCCTTCAGGCCAGCTAGGTCTTTGGGTCCTGGCTCCTTCGCTTTGGGAGCTGTTGCTGCAGTTGGGCATGTTGGCCGGAGAGTGCTTCTCGGGCCGCGAACTGCAACCTTGCAGGAATCTCCCAGGTTCCCGGCCCAACGAAAGCCCCCAGACCCAAATTGAGAGGGGCTGCTTGGGGGCCCCCTGGGGGCCCTTCAGGCCAGCTAGGTCTTTGGGTCCTGGCTCCTTCGGTTTGGGAGCTGTTGCTGCAGTTGGGCATGTTGGCCGGAGAGTGCTTCTCGGGCCTCGAACTGCAACCTTGCAGGATTCTCCCAGGTTCCCGGCCCAACGAAAGCCCCCAGACCCAAATTGAGAGGGGCTGCTTGGGGGCCCCCCTGGGGGCCCATCAGGCCAGCTAGGTCTTTGGGTCCTGGCTCCTTCGCTTTGGGAGCTGTTGCTGCAGTTGGGCATGTTGGCCGGAGATTGATTCTCGGGCCGCGAACTGCAACCTTGCAGGAATCTCCCAGGTTCCATGCCCAACGAAAGCCCCCAGACCCAAATTGAGAGGGGCTGCTTGGGGGCCCCCTGGGGGCCCTTCAGGCCAGCTAGGTCTTTGGGTCCTGGCTCCTTCGCTTTGGGAGCTGTTGCTGCAGTCGGGCATGTTGGCCGGAGAGTGCTTCTCGGGCCACGAACTGCAACCTTGCAGGAATCTCCCAGGTTCCCGGCCCAACGAAAGCCCCCAGACCCAAATGGAGAGGGGCTGCTTGGGGGCCCCCTGGGGGCCCTTCAGGCCAGCTAGGTCTTTGGGTCCTGGCTCCTTCGGTTTGGGAGCTGTTGCTGCAGTTGGGCATGTTGGCCGGAGAGTGCTTCTCGGGCCGCGAACTGCAACCTTGCAGGAATCTCCCAGGTTCCCGGCCCAACGAAAACCCCCAGACCCAAATGGAGAGGGGCTGCTTGGGGGCCCCCTGGGGGCCCTTCAGGCCAGCTAGGTCTTTGGGTCCTGGCTCCTTCGCTTTGGGAGCTGTTGCTGCAGTTGCGCATGTTGGCCGGAGAGTGCTTCTCGGGCCGCGAACTGTAACCTTGCAGGTACCTCTCAGGTATACATGCCCAACGAAAGCCCCCAGACCCAAATGGAGAGGGGCTGCTTGGGGGCCCCCTGGGGGCCCTTCAGGCCAGCTAGGTCTTTGTGTCCTTGCTCCTTCTCTTTGGGAGCTGTTGCTGCAGTTGGGCATGTTGGCCGGAGAGTGCTTCTCGGGCCGCGAACTGCAACCTTGCAGGATTCTCCCAGGTTCCCGGCCCAATGAAAGCCCCCAGACCCAAATGGAGAGGGGCTGCTTGGGGGCCCCCTGGGGGCCCTTCAGGCCAGCTAGGTCTTTGGGTCCTGGCTCCTTCGCTTTGGGAGCTGTTGCTGCAGTTGGGCATGTTGGCCGGAGAGTGCTTCTCGGGCCGCGAACTGCAACCTTGCAGGATTCTCCCAGGTTCCCGGCCCAACGAAAGCCCCCAGACCCAAATGGAGAGGGGCTGCTTGGGGGCCCCCTGGGGGCCCTTCAGGCCAGCTAGGTCTTTGGGTCCTGGCTCCTTCGCTTTGGGAGCTGTTGCTGCAGTTGCGCATGTTGGCCGGAGAGTGCTTCTCGGGCCGCGAACCTCAACCTTGCAGGATTCTCCCAGGTTCCCGGCCCAACGAAAGCCCCCAGACCCAAATTGAGAGGGGCTGCTTGGGGGCCCCCTGGGTGCCCTTCAGGCCAGCTAGGTCTTTGTGTCCTGGCTCATTCGCTTTGGGAGCTGTTGCTGCAGTTGGGCATGTTGGCCGGAGAGTGCTTCTCGGGCCGCGAACTGCAACCTTGCAGGAATCTCCCAGGTTCCCGGCCCAACGAAAGCCCCCAGACCCAAATGGAGAGGGGCTGCTTGGGGGCCCCCTGGGGGCCCTTCAGGCCAGCTAGGTCTTTGGGTCCTGGCTCCTTCGGTTTGGGAGCTGTTGCTGCAGTTGGGAATGTTGGCCGGAGAGTGCTTCTCGGGCCGCGAACTGCAACCTTGCAGGATTCTCCCAGGTTCCCGGCCCAACGAAAGCCCCCAGACCCAAATTGAGAGGGGCTGCTTGGGGCCCCCCTGGGGGCCCTTCAGGCCAGCTAGGTCTTTGGGTCCTGGCTCCTTCGGTTTGGGAGCTGTTGCTGCAGTTGGGCATGTTGGCCGGAGAGTGCTTCTCGGGCCGCGAACTGCAACCTTGCAGGAATCTCCCAGGTTCCATGCCCAACGAAAGCCCCCAGACCCAAATGGAGAGGGGCTGCTTGGGGGCCCCCTGGGGGCCCTTCAGGCCAGCTAGGTCTTTGGGTCCTGGCTCCTTCGGTTTGGGAGCTGTTGCTGCAGTTGAGCATGTTGGCCGGAGAGTGCTTCTCGGGCCGCGAACGGTAACCTTGCAGGATCCTCTCAGGTATCCATGCCCAACGAAAGCCCCCAGACCCAAATTAAGAGGGGCTGCTTGGGGGCACCCTGGGGGCCCTTCAGGCCAGCTAGGTCTTTGGGTCCTGGCTCCTTCGCTTTGGGAGCTGTTGCTGCAGTTGGGCATGTTGGCCGGAGGGTGCTTCTCGGGCCGCGAACTTCAACCTTGCAGGAATCTCCCAGGTTCCCGGCCCAACAAAAGCCCCCAGACCCAAATTGAGAGGGGCTGCTTGGGTGCCCCCTGGGGGCCCTTTCAGGCCAGCTAGGTCTTTGGGTCCTGGCTCCTTCGGTTTGGGAGCTGTTGCTGCAGTTGGGCATGTTGGCCGGAGAGTGCTTCTCGGGCCGCGAACTGCAACCTTGCAGGATTCTCCCAGGTTCCCGACCCAACGAAAGCCCCCAGACCCAAATGGAGAGGGGCTGCTTGGGGGCCCCCTGGGGGCCCTTCAGGCCAGCTAGGTCTTTGGGTCCTGGCTCCTTCGCTTTGGGAGCTGTTGCTGCAGTTGGGCATGTTGGCCGGAGAGTGCTTCTCGGGCCGCGAACTGCAACCTTGCAGGAATCTCCCAGGTTCCCGGCCCAACGAAAGCCCCCAGACCCAAATGGAGAGGGGCTGCTTGGGGCCCCCCTGGGGGCCCTTCAGGCCAGCTAGGTCTTTGGGTCCTGGCTCCTTCGGTTTGGGAGCTGTTGCTGCAGTTGGGCATGTTGGCCGGAGAGTGCTTCTCGGGCCGCGAACTGTAACCTTGCAGGTACCTCCCAGGTTCCCGGCCCAACGAAAGCCCCCAGACCCAAATGGAGAGGGGCTGCTTGGGGGCCCCCTGGGGGCCCTTCAGGCCAGCTAGGTCTTTGGGTCCTGGCTCCTTCGCTTTGGGAGCTGTTGCTGCAGTTGGGCATGTTGGCCGGAGAGTGCTTCTCGGGCCGCGAACTGCAACCTTGCAGGAATCTCCCAGGTTCCCGGCCCAACGAAAGCCCCCAGACCCAAATTGAGAGGGGCTGCTTGGGGGCCCCCTGGGGGCCCTTCAGGCCAGCTAGGTCTTTGGGTCCTGGCTCCTTCGCTTTGGGAGCTGTTGCTGCAGTTGGGCATGTTGGCCGGAGAGTGCTTCTCGGGCCGCGAACTGCAACCTTGCAGGTACCTCCCAGGTTCCCGGCCCAACGAAAGCCCCCAGACCCAAATGGAGAGGGGCTGCTTGGGGCCCCCCTGGGGGCCCATCAGGCCAGCTAGGTCTTTGTGTCCTGGCTCCTTCGCTTTGGGAGCAGTTGCTGCAGTTGGGCATGTTGGCCGGAGAGTGATTCTCGGGCCGCGAACTGCAACCTTGCAGGAATCTCCCAGGTTCCATGCCCAACGAAAGCCCCCAGACCCAAATTGAGAGGGGCTTCTTGGGGGCCCCCTGGGGGCCCTTCAGGCCAGCTAGGTCTTTGGGTCCTGGCTCCTTCGCTTTGGGAGCTGTTGCTGCAGTTGGGCATGTTGGCCGGAGAGTGCTTCTCGGGCCGCGAACTGCAACCTTGCAGGAATCTCCCAGGTTCCCGGCCCAACGAAAGCCCCCAGACCCAAATGGAGAGGGGCTGCTTGGGGGCCCCCTGGGGGCCCTTCAGGCCACCTTGGTCTTTGGGTCCTGGCTCCTTCGGTTTGGGAGCTGTTGCTGCAGTTGGGCATGTTGGCCGGAGAGTGCTTCTCGGGCCGCGAACTGTAATCTTGCAGGTACATCTCAGGTATCCATGCCCAACGAAAGCCCCCAGACCGAAATGGAGAGGGGCTGCTTGGGGTCCCCTGGGGGCCCTTCAGGCCAGCTAGGTCTTTGGGTCCTGGCTCCTTCGGTTTGGGAGCTGTTGCTGCAGTTGGGCATGTTGGCCGGAGAGTGCTTCTCGGGCCGCGAACTGCAACCTTGCAGGAATCTCCCAGGTTCCCGGCCCAACGAAAGCCCCCAGACCCAAATTGAGAGGGGCTGCTTGGGGGCCCCCTGGGGGCCCTTCAGGCCAGCTAGGTCTTTGGGTCCTGGCTCCTTCGCTTTGGGAGCTGTTGCTGCAGTTGGGCATGTTGGCCGGAGAGTGCTTCTCGGGCCGCGAACTGCAACCTTACAGGTACCTGCCAGGTTCCCGGCCCAACGAAAACCCCCAGACCCAAATGGAGAGGGGCTGCTTGGGGGCCCCCTGGGGGCCCTTCAGGCCAGCTAGGTCTTTGGGTCCTGGCTCCTTCGCTTTGGGAGCTGTTGCTGCAGTTGGGCATGTTGGCCGGAGAGTGCTTCTCGGGCCGCGAACTGCAACCTTGCAGGAATCTCCCAGGTTCCATGCCCAACGAAAGCCCCCAGACCCAAATGGAGAGGGGCTGCTTGGGGGCCCCCTGGGGGCCCTTCAGGCCAGCTATGTCTTTGGGTCCTGGCTCCTTTGCTTTGGGAGCTGTTGCTGCAGTTGAGCATGTTGGCCGGAGAGTGCATCTCGGGCCGCGAACTGTAACCTTGCAGGAACCTCTCAGGTATCCATGCCCAACGAAAGCCCCCAGACCCAAATTGAGAGGGGCTGCTTGGTGGCCCCCTGGGGGCCCTTCAGGCCAGCTAGGTCTTTGTGTCCTTGCTCCTTCTCTTTGGGAGCTGTTGCTGCAGTTGGTCATGTTGGCCGGATAGTGCTTCTCGGGCCGCGAACTGCAACCTTGCAGGATTCTCCCAGGTTCCCGGCCCAACGAAAGCCCCCAGACCCAAATTGAGAGGGGCTGCTTGGGGGCCCCCTGGGGGCCCTTCAGGCCAGCTAGGTCTTTGGGTCCTGGCTCCTTCGCTTTGGGAGCTGTTGCTGCAGTTGGGCATGTTGGCCGGAGAGTGCTTCTCGGGCCGCGAACTGCAACCTTGCAGGATTCTCCCAGGTTCCCGGCCCAACGAAAGCCCCCAGACCCAAATTGAGAGGGGCTGCTTGGGGGCCCCCTGGGGGCCCTTCAGGCCAGCTAGGTCTTTGGGTCCTGGCTCCTTCGCTTTGGGAGCTGTTGCTGCAGTTGCGCATGTTGGCCGGAGAGTGCTTCTCGGGCCGCGAACTGTAACCTTGCAGGATCCTCTCAGGTATCCATGCCCAACGAAAGCCCCCAGACCCAAATGGAGAGGGGCTGCTTGGGGGCCCCCTGGGGGCCCTTCAGGCCAGCTAGGTCTTTGGGTCCTGGCTCCTTCGCTTTGGGAGCTGTTGCTGCAGTTGGGCATGTTGGCCGGAGGGTGCTTCTCGGGCCGCGAACTGCAACCTTGCAGGAATCTCCCAGGTTCCCGGCCCAACAAAAGCCCCCAGACCCAAATTGAGAGGGGCTGCTTGGGGGCCCCCTGGGGGCCCTTTCAGGCCAGCTAGGTCTTTGGGTCCTGGCTCCTTCGCTTTGGGAGCTGTTGCTGGATATTGGGCATGTTGGCCGGAGAGTGCTTCTTGGGCCGCGAACTGCAACCTTGCAGGATTCTCCCAGGTTCCCGACCCAACGAAAGCCCCCAGACCCAAATGGAGAGGGGCTGCTTGGGGGCCCCCTGGGGGCCCTTCAGGCCAGCTAGGTCTTTGGGTCCTGGCTCCTTCGGTTTGGGAGCTGTTGCTGCAGTTGGGAATGTTGGCCGGAGAGTGCTTCTCGGGCCGCGAACTGCAACCTTGCAGGAATCTCCCAGGTTCCCGGCCCAACGAAAGCCCCCAGATCCAAATTGAGAGGGGCTGCTTGGGGCCCCCCTGGGGGCCCTTCAGGCCAGCTAGGTCTTTGGGTCCTGGCTCCTTCGGTTTGGGAGCTGTTGCTGCAGTTGGGCATGTTGGCCGGAGGGTGCTTCTCGGGCCGCGAACTGCAACCTTGCAGGAATCTCCCAGGTTCCCGGCCCAACGAAAGCCCCCAGACCCAAATTGAGAGGGGCTGCTTGGGTGCCCCCTGGGGGCCCTTTCAGGCCAGCTAGGTCTTTGGGTCCTGGCTCCTTCGGTTTGGGAGCTGTTGCTGCAGTTGGGCATGTTGGCCGGAGAGTGCTTCTCGGGCCGCGAACTGCAACCTTGCAGGATTCTCCCAGGTTCCCGACCCAACGAAAGCCCCCAGACCCAAATGGAGAGGGGCTGCTTGGGGGCCCCCTGGGGGCCCTTCAGGCCAGCTAGGTCTTTGGGTCCTGGCTCCTTCGGTTTGGGAGCTGTTGCTGCAGTTGGGCATGTTGGCCGGAGAGTGCTTCTCGGGCCGCGAACTGCAACCTTGCAGGAATCTCCCAGGTTCCCGGCCCAACGAAAGCCCCCAGACCCAAATGGAGAGGGGCTGCTTGGGGCCCCCGTGGGGGCCCTTCAGGCCAGCTAGGTCTTTGGGTCCTGGCTCCTTCGGTTTGGGAGCTGTTGCTGCAGTTGGGCATGTTGGCCGGAGAGTGCTTCTCGGGCCGCGAACTGTAACCTTGCAGGTACCTCCCAGGTTCCCGGCCCAACGAAAGCCCCCAGACCCAAATGGAGAGGGGCTGCTTGGGGGCCCCCTGGGGGCCCTTCAGGCCAGCTAGGTCTTTGGGTCCTGGCTCCTTCGCTTTGGGAGCTGTTGCTGCAGTTGCGCATGTTGGCCGGAGAGTGCTTCTCGGGCCGCGAACTGCAACCTTGCAGGAATCTCCCAGGTTCCCGGCCCAACGAAAGCCCCCAGACCCAAATTGAGAGGGGCTGCTTGGGGGCCCCCTGGGGGCCCTTCAGGCCAGCTAGGTCTTTGGGTCCTGGCTCCTTCGCTTTGGGAGCTGTTGCTGCAGTTGGGCATGTTGGCCGGAGAGTGCTTCTCGGGCCGCGAACTGCAACCTTGCAGGATTCTCCCAGGTTCCCGGCCCAACGAAAGCCCCCAGACCCAAATGGAGAGGGGCTGCTTGGGGCCCCCCTGGGGGCCCATCAGACCAGCTAGGTCTTTGTGTCCTGGCTCCTTCGCTTTGGGAGCTGTTGCTGCAGTTGGGCATGTTGGCCGGAGAGTGATTCTCGGGCCGCGAACTGCAACCTTGCAGGAATCTCCCAGGTTCCATGCCCAACGAAAGCCCCCAGACCCAAATTGAGAGGGGCTGCTTGGGGGCCCCCTGGGGGCCCTTCAGGCCAGCTAGGTCTTTGGGTCCTGGCTCCTTCGCTTTGGGAGCTGTTGCTGCAGTTGGGCATGTTGGCCGGAGAGTGCTTCTCGGGCCGCGAACTGCAACCTTGCAGGATTCTCCCAGGTTCCCGGCCCAACGAAAGCCCCCAGACCCAAATTGAGAGGGGCTGCTTGGGGCCCCCCTGGGGCCCATCAGGCCAGCTAGGTCTTTGGGTCCTGGCTCCTTCGCTTTGGGAGCTGTTGCTGCAGTTGGGCATGTTGGCCGGAGAGTGATTCTCGGGCCGCGAACTGCAACCTTGCAGGAATCTCCCAGGTTCCATGCCCAACGAAAGCCCCCAGACCCAAATTGAGAGGGGCTGCTTGGGGGCCCCCTGGGGGCCCTTCAGGCCAGCTAGGTCTTTGGGTCCTGGCTCCTTCGCTTTGGGAGCTGTTGCTGCAGTTGGGCATGTTGGCCGGAGAGTGCTTCTCGGGCCGCGAACTGCAACCTTGCAGGAATCTCCCAGGTTCCCGGCCCAACGAAAGCCCCCAGACCCAAATGGAGAGGGGCTGCTTGGGGGCCCCCTGGGGGCCCTTCAGGCCACCTAGGTCTTTGGGTCCTGGCTCCTTCGGTTTGGGAGCTGTTGCTGCAGTTGGGCATGTTGGCCGGAGAGTGCTTCTCGGGCCGCGAACTGTAATCTTGCAGGTACATCTCAGGTATCCATGCCCAACGAAAACCCCCAGACCGAAATGGAGAGGGGCTGCTTGGGGTCCCCTGGGGGCCCTTCAGGCCAGCTAGGTCTTTGGGTCCTGGCTCCTTCGGTTTGGGAGCTGTTGCTGCAGTTGGGCATGTTGGCCGGAGAGTGCTTCTCGGGCCGCGAACTGCAACCTTGCAGGAATCTCCCAGGTTCCCGGCCCAACGAAAGCCCCCAGACCCAAATTGAGAGGGGCTGCTTGGGGGCCCCCTGGGGGCCCTTCAGGCCAGCTAGGTCTTTGGGTCCTGGCTCCTTCGCTTTGGGAGCTGTTGCTGCAGTTGGGCATGTTGGCCGGAGAGTGCTTCTCGGGCCGCGAACTGCAACCTTACAGGTACCTCCCAGGTTCCCGGCCCAACGAAAACCCCCAGACCCAAATGGAGAGGCGCTGCTTGGGGGCCCCCTGGGGGCCCTTCAGGCCAGCTAGGTCTTTGGGTCCTGGCTCCTTCGGTTTGGGAGCTGTTGCTGCAGTTGGGCATGTTGGCCGGAGAGTGCTTCTCGAGCCGCGAACTGCAACCTTGCAGGAATCTCCCAGGTTCCATGCCCAACGAAAGCCCCCAGACCCAAATGGAGAGGGGCTGCTTGGGGGCCCCCTGGGGGCCCTTCAGGCCAGCTATGTCTTTGGGTCCTGGCTCCTTTGCTTTGGGAGCTGTTGCTGCAGTTGAGCATGTTGGCCGGAGAGTGCATCTCGGGCCGCGAACTGTAACCTTGCAGGAACCTCTCAGGTATCCATGCCCAACGAAAGCCCCCAGACCCAAATGGAGAGGGGCTGCTTGGGGGCCCCCTGGGGGCCCTTCAGGCCAGCTAGGTCTTTGTGTCCTTGCTCCTTCTCTTTGGGAGCTGTTGCTGCAGTTGGTCATGTTGGCCGGATAGTGCTTCTCGGGCCGCGAACTACAACCTTGCAGGATTCTCCCAGGTTCCCGGCCCAACGAAAGCCCCCAGACCCAAATGGAGAGGGGCTGCTTGGGGGCCCCCTGGGGGCCCTTCAGGCCAGCTAGGTCTTTGGGTCCTGGCTCCTTCGGTTTGGGAGCTGTTGCTGCAGTTGGGAATGTTGGCCGGAGAGTGCTTCTCGGGCCGCGAACTGCAACCTTGCAGGAATCTCCCAGGTTCCCGGCCCAACGAAAGCCCCCAGATCCAAATTGAGAGGGGCTGCTTGGGGCCCCCCTGGGGGCCCTTCAGGCCAGCTAGGTCTTTGGGTCCTGGCTCCTTCGGTTTGGGAGCTGTTGCTGCAGTTGGGCATGTTGGCCGGAGGGTGCTTCTCGGGCCGCGAACTGCAACCTTGCAGGAATCTCCCAGGTTCCCGGCCCAACAAAAGCCCCCAGACCCAAATTGAGAGGGGCTGCTTGGGTGCCCCCTGGGGGCCCTTTCAGGCCAGCTAGGTCTTTGGGTCCTGGCTCCTTCGGTTTGGGAGCTGTTGCTGCAGTTGGGCATGTTGGCCGGAGAGTGCTTCTCGGGCCGCGAACTGCAACCTTGCAGGATTCTCCCAGGTTCCCGACCCAACGAAAGCCCCCAGACCCAAATGGAGAGGGGCTGCT
Source organism: Gallinula chloropus (assembly GCF_964237585.1). Lineage (NCBI taxonomy): Eukaryota > Metazoa > Chordata > Aves > Gruiformes > Rallidae > Gallinula > Gallinula chloropus. Next base: position 116,780 of record NW_028168802.1, read on the forward strand.
TGGGGGCCCCCTGGGGGCCCTTCAGGCCAGCTAGGTCTTTGGGTCCTGGCTCCTTCGGTTTGGGAGCTGTTGCTGCAGTTGGGCATGTTGGCCGGAGAGTGCTTCTCGGGCCGCGAAATGCAACCTTGCAGGAATCTCCCAGGTTCCCGGCCCAACGAAAGCCCCCAGACCCAAATGGAGAGGGGCTGCTTGGGGCCCCCGTGGGGGCCCTTCAGGCCAGCTAGGTCTTTGGGTCCTGGCTCCTTCGGTTTGGGAGCTGTTGCTGCAGTTGGGCATGTTGGCCGGAGAGTGCTTCTCGGGCCGCGAACTGTAACCTTGCAGGATTCTCCCAGGTTCCCGGCCCAACGAAAGCCCCCAGACCCAAATGGAGAGGGGCTGCTTGGGGGCCCCCTGGGGGCCCTTCAGGCCAGCTAGGTCTTTGGGTCCTGGCTCCTTCGCTTTGGGAGCTGTTGCTGCAGTTGCGCATGTTGGCCGGAGAGTGCTTCTCGGGCCGCGAACTGCAACCTTGCAGGAATCTCCCAGGTTCCCGGCCCAACGAAAGCCCCCAGACCCAAATTGAGAGGGGCTGCTTGGGGGCCCCCTGGGGGCCCTTCAGGCCAGCTAGGTCTTTGGGTCCTGGCTCCTTCGCTTTGGGAGCTGTTGCTGCAGTTGGGCATGTTGGCCGGAGAGTGCTTCTCGGGCCGCGAACTGCAACCTTGCAGGATTCTCCCAGGTTCCCGGCCCAACGAAAGCCCCCAGACCCAAATGGAGAGGGGCTGCTTGGGGCCCCCCTGGGGGCCCATCAGGCCAGCTAGGTCTTTGTGTCCTGGCTCCTTCGCTTTGGGAGCTGTTGCTGCAGTTGGGCATGTTGGCCGGAGAGTGATTCTCGGGCCGCGAACTGCAACCTTGCAGGATTCTCCCAGGTTCCCGGCCCAACGAAAGCCCCCAGACCCAAATTGAGAGGGGCTGCTTGGGGGCCCCCTGGGGGCCCTTCAGGCCAGCTAGGTCTTTGGGTCCTGGCTCCTTCGCTTTGGGAGCTGTTGCTGCAGTTGGGCATGTTGGCCGGAGAGTGCTTCTCGGGCCGCGAACTGCAACCTTGCAGGAATCTCCCAGGTTCCCGGCCCAACGAAAGCCCCCAGACCCAAATGGAGAGGGGCTGCTTGGGGGCCCCCTGGGGGCCCTTCAGGCCACCTAGGTCTTTGGGTCCTGGCTCCTTCGGTTTGGGAGCTGTTGCTGCAGTTGGGCATGTTGGCCGGAGAGTGCTTCTCGGGCCGCGAACTGTAATCTTGCAGGTACATCTCAGGTATCCATGCCCCACGAAAGCCCCCAGACCGAAATGGAGAGGGGCTGCTTGGGGTCCCCTGGGGGCCCTTCAGGCCAGCTAGGTCTTTGGGTCCTGGCTCCTTCGGTTTGGGAGCTGTTGCTGCAGTTGGGCATGTTGGCCGGAGAGTGCTTCTCGGGCCGCGAACTGCAACCTTGCAGGATTCTCCCAGGTTCCCGGCCCAACGAAAGCCCCCAGACCCAAATTGAGAGGGGCTGCTTGGGGGCCCCCTGGGGGCCCTTCAGGCCAGCTAGGTCTTTGGGTCCTGGCTCCTTCGCTTTGGGAGCTGTTGCTGCAGTTGGGCATGTTGGCCGGAGAGTGCTTCTCGGGCCGCGAACTGCAACCTTACAGGTACCTGCCAGGTTCCCAGCCCAACGAAAACCCCCAGACCCAAATGGAGAGGGGCTGCTTGGGGGCCCCCTGGGGGCCCTTCAGGCCAGCTAGGTCTTTGGGTCCTGGCTCCTTCGCTTTGGGAGCTGTTGCTGCAGTTGGGCATGTTGGCCGGAGAGTGCTTCTCGGGCCGCGAACTGCAACCTTGCAGGAATCTCCCAGGTTCCATGCCCAACGAAAGCCCCCAGACCCAAATGGAGAGGGGCTGCTTGGGGGCCCCCTGGGGGCCCTTCAGGCCAGCTAGGTCTTTGGGTCCTGGCTCCTTTGCTTTGGGAGCTGTTGCTGCAGTTGAGCATGTTGGCCGGAGAGTGCATCTCGGGCCGCGAACTGTAACCTTGCAGGAACCTCTCAGGTATCCATGCCCAACGAAAGCCCCCAGACCCAAATTGAGAGGGGCTGCTTGGTGGCCCCCTGGGGGCCCTTCAGGCCAGCTAGGTCTTTGTGTCCTTGCTCCTTCTCTTTGGGAGCTGTTGCTGCAGTTGGTCATGTTGGCCGGATAGTGCTTCTCGGGCCGCGAACTGCAACCTTGCAGGATTCTCCCAGGTTCCCGGCCCAACGAAAGCCCCCAGACCCAAATTGAGAGGGGCTGCTTGGGGGCCCCCTGGGGGCCCTTCAGGCCAGCTAGGTCTTTGGGTCCTGGCTCCTTCGCTTTGGGAGCTGTTGCTGCAGTTGGGCATGTTGGCCGGAGAGTGCTTCTCGGGCCGCGAACTGCAACCTTGCAGGATTCTCCCAGGTTCCCGGCCCAACGAAAGCCCCCAGACCCAAATTGAGAGGGGCTGCTTGGGGGCCCCCTGGGGGCCCTTCAGGCCAGCTAGGTCTTTGGGTCCTGGCTCCTTCGGTTTGGGAGCTGTTGCTGCAGTTGCGCATGTTGGCCGGAGAGTGCTTCTCGGGCCGCGAACTGTAACCTTGCAGGTACCTCTCAGGTATCCATGCCCAACGAAAGCCCCCAGACCCAAATTAAGAGGGGCTGCTTGGGGGCCCCCTGGGGGCCCTTCAGGCCAGCTAGGTCTTTGGGTCCTGGCTCCTTCGCTTTGGGAGCTGTTGCTGCAGTTGGGCATGTTGGCCGGAGGGTGCTTCTCGGGCCGCGAACTGCAACCTTGCAGGAATCTCCCAGGTTCCCGGCCCAACAAAAGCCCCCAGACCCAAATTGAGAGGGGCTGCTTGGGTGCCCCCTGGGGGCCCTTTCAGGCCAGCTAGGTCTTTGGGTCCTGGCTCCTTCGGTTTGGGAGCTGTTGCTGCAGTTGGGCATGTTGGCCGGAGAGTGCTTCTCGAGCCGCGAACTGCAACCTTGCAGGATTCTCCCAGGTTCCCGACCCAACGAAAGCCCCCAGACCCAAATGGAGAGGGGCTGCTTGGGGGCCCCCTGGGGGCCCTTCAGGCCAGCTAGGTCTTTGGGTCCTGGCTCCTTCGGTTTGGGAGCTGTTGCTGCAGTTGGGCATGTTGGCCGGAGAGTGCTTCTCGGGCCGCGAACTGCAACCTTGCAGGAATCTCCCAGGTTCCCGGCCCAACGAAAGCCCCCAGATCCAAATTGAGAGGGGCTGCTTGGGGCCCCCCTGGGGGCCCTTCAGGCCAGCTAGGTCTTTGGGTCCTGGCTCCTTCGGTTTGGGAGCTGTTGCTGCAGTTGGGCATGTTGGCCGGAGAGTGCTTCTCGGGCCGCGAACTGCAACCTTGCAGGTACCTCCCAGGTTCCCGGCCCAACGAAAGCCCCCAGACCCAAATGGAGAGGGGCTGCTTGGGGGCCCCCTGGGGGCCCTTCAGGCCAGCTAGGTCTTTGGGTCCTGGCTCCTTCGCTTTGGGAGCTGTTGCTGCAGTTGGGCATGTTGGCCGGAGAGTGCTTCTCGGGCCGCGAACTGCAACCTTGCAGGAATCTCCCAGGTTCCCGGCCCAACGAAAGCCCCCAGACCCAAATTGAGAGGGGCTGCTTGGGGGCCCCCTGGGGGCCCTTCAGGCCAGCTAGGTCTTTGGGTCCTGGCTCCTTCGCTTTGGGAGCTGTTGCTGCAGTTGGGCATGTTGGCCGGAGAGTGCTTCTCGGGCCGCGAACTGCAACCTTGCAGGATTCTCCCAGGTTCCCGGCCCAACGAAAGCCCCCAGACCCAAATTGAGAGGGGCTGCTTGGGGCCCCCCTGGGGCCCATCAGGCCAGCTAGGTCTTTGGGTCCTGGCTCCTTCGCTTTGGGAGCTGTTGCTGCAGTTGGGCATGTTGGCCGGAGAGTGATTCTCGGGCCGCGAACTGCAACCTTGCAGGAATCTCCCAGGTTCCATGCCCAACGAAAGCCCCCAGACCCAAATTGAGAGGGGCTGCTTGGGGGCCCCCTGGGGGCCCTTCAGGCCAGCTAGGTCTTTGGGTCCTGGCTCCTTCGGTTTGGGAGCTGTTGCTGCAGTTGGGCATGTTGGCCGGAGAGTGCTTCTCGGGCCGCGAACTGCAACCTTGCAGGAATCTCCCAGGTTCCCGGCCCAACGAAAGCCCCCAGACCCAAATGGAGAGGGGCTGCTTGGGGGCCCCCTGGGGGCCCTTCAGGCCAGCTAGGTCTTTGGGTCCTGGCTCCTTCGGTTTGGGAGCTGTTGCTGCAGTTGGGCATGTTGGCCGGAGAGTGCTTCTCGGGCCGCGAACTGTAATCTTGCAGGTACATCTCAGGTATCCATGCCCAACGAAAACCCCCAGACCGAAATGGAGAGGGGCTGCTTGGGGTCCCCTGGGGGCCCTTCAGGCCAGCTAGGTCTTTGGGTCCTGGCTCCTTCGGTTTGGGAGCTGTTGCTGCAGTTGGGCATGTTGGCCGGAGAGTGCTTCTCGGGCCGCGAACTGCAACCTTGCAGGAATCTCCCAGGTTCCCGGCCCAACGAAAGCCCCCAGACCCAAATTGAGAGGGGCTGCTTGGGGGCCCCCTGGGGGCCCTTCAGGCCAGCTAGGTCTTTGGGTCCTGGCTCCTTCGCTTTGGGAGCTGTTGCTGCAGTTGGGCATGTTGGCCGGAGAGTGCTTCTCGGGCCGCGAACTGCAAACTTACAGGTACCTCCCAGGTTCCCGGCCCAACGAAAACCCCCAGACCCAAATGGAGAGGCGCTGCTTGGGGGCCCCCTGGGGGCCCTTCAGGCCAGCTAGGTCTTTGGGTCCTGGCTCCTTCGGTTTGGGAGCTGTTGCTGCAGTTGGGCATGTTGGCCGGAGAGTGCTTCTCGAGCCGCGAACTGCAACCTTGCAGGAATCTCCCAGGTTCCATGCCCAACGAAAGCCCCCAGACCCAAATGGAGAGGGGCTGCTTGGGGGCCCCCTGGGGGCCCTTCAGGCCAGCTAGGTCTTTGGGTCCTGGCTCCTTTGCTTTGGGAGCTGTTGCTGCAGTTGAGCATGTTGGCCGGAGAGTGCATCTCGGGCCGCGAACTGTAACCTTGCAGGAACCTCTCAGGTATCCATGCCCAACGAAAGCCCCCAGACCCAAATTGAGAGGGGCTGCTTGGGGGCCCCCTGGGGGCCCTTCAGGCCAGCTAGGTCTTTGTGTCCTTGCTCCTTCTCTTTGGGAGCTGTTGCTGCAGTTGGTCATGTTGGCCGGATAGTGCTTCTCGGGCCGCGAACTGCAACCTTGCAGGATTCTCCCAGGTTCCCGGCCCAACGAAAGCCCCCAGACCCAAATTGAGAGGGGCTGCTTGGGGGCCCCCTGGGGGCCCTTCAGGCCAGCTAGGTCTTTGGGTCCTGGCTCCTTCGCTTTGGGAGCTGTTGCTGCAGTTGGGCATGTTGGCCGGAGAGTGCTTCTCGGGCCGCGAACTGCAACCTTGCAGGATTCTCCCAGGTTCCCGGCCCAACGAAAGCCCCCAGACCCAAATTGAGAGGGGCTGCTTGGGGGCCCCCTGGGGGCCCTTCAGGCCAGCTAGGTCTTTGGGTCCTGGCTCCTTCGCTTTGGGAGCTGTTGCTGCAGTTGGGCATGTTGGCCGGAGAGTGCTTCTCGGGCCGCGAACTGCAACCTTGCAGGATTCTCCCAGGTTCCCGGCCCAACGAAAGCCCCCAGACCCAAATTGAGAGGGGCTGCTTGGGGGCCCCCTGGGGGCCCTTCAGGCCAGCTAGGTCTTTGGGTCCTGGCTCATTCGGTTTGGGAGCTGTTGCTGCAGTTGGGCATGTTGGCCGGAGAGTGCTTCTCGGGCCGCGAACTGCAACCTTGCAGGAATCTCCCAGGTTCCCGGCCCAACGAAAGCCCCCAGACCCAAATGGAGAGGGGCTGCTTGGGGGCCCCCTGGGGGCCCTTCAGGCCAGCTGGGTCTTTGGGTCCTGGCTCCTTCGCTTTGGGAGCTGTTGCTGCAGTTGGGCATGTTGGCCGGAGAGTGCTTCTCGGGCCGCGAACTGCAACCTTGCAGGAATCTCCCAGGTTCCATGCCCAACGAAAGCCCCCAGACCCAAATTGAGAAGGGCTGCTTGGGGGCCCCCTGGGGGCCCTTCAGGCCAGCTAGGTCTTTGGGTCCTGGCTCCTTCGGTTTGGGAGCTGTTGCTGCAGTTGAGCATGTTGGCCGGAGAGTGCTTCTCGGGCCGCGAACTGTAACCTTGCAGGATCCTCTCAGGTATCCATGCCCAACGAAAGCCCCCAGACCCAAATTAAGAGGGGCTGCTTGGTGGCCCCCTGGGGGCCCTTCAGGCCAGCTAGGTCTTTGTGTCCTTGCTCCTTCGCTTTGGGAGCTGTTGCTGCAGTTGGTCATGTTGGCCGGAGAGTGCTTCTCGGGCCGCGAACTGCAACCTTGCAGGAATCTCCCAGGTTCCCGGCCCAACGAAAGCCCCCAGACCCAAATGGAGAGGGGCTGCTTGGTGACCCCTGGGGGCCCTTCAGGCCAGCTAGGTCTTTGGGTCCTGGCTCCTTCGCTTTGGGAGCTGTTGCTGACGTTGGGCATGTTGGCCGGAGAGTGCTTCTCGGGCCGCGAACTGCAACCTTGCAGGAATCTCCCAGGTTCCCGGCCCAACGAAAGCCCCCAGACCCAAATGGAGAGGGGCTGCTTGGGGGCCCCCTGGGGGCCCTTCAGGCCACCTAGGTCTTTGGGTCCTGGCTCCTTCGGTTTGGGAGCTGTTGCTGCAGTTGGGCATGTTGGCCGGAGAGTGCTTCTCGGGCCGCGAACTGCAACCTTGCAGGATTCTCCCAGGTTCCCGGCCCAACGAAAGCCCCCAGACCCAAATTGAGAGGGGCTGCTTGGGGGCCCCCTGGGGGCCCTTCAGGCCAGCTAGGTCTTTGGGTCCTGGCTCCTTCGCTTTGGGAGCTGTTGCTGCAGTTGGGCATGTTGGCCGGAGAGTGCTTCTCGGGCCGCTAACCTCAACCTTGCAGGATTCTCCCAGGTTCCCGGCCCAACGAAAGCCCCCAGACCCAAATTGAGAGGGGCTGCTTGGGGGCCCCCTGGGGGCCCTTCAGGCCAGCTAGGTCTTTGTGTCCTGGCTCATTCGCTTTGGGAGCTGTTGCTGCAGTTGGGCATGTTGGCCGGAGAGTGCTTCTCGGGCCGCGAACTGCAACCTTGCAGGAATCTCCCAGGTTCCCGGCCCAACGAAAGCCCCCAGACCCAAATTGAGAGGGGCTGCTTGGGGGACCCCTGGGGGCCCTTCAGGCCAGCTAGGTCTTTGTGTCCTGGCTCCTTCGGTTTGGGAGCTGTTGCTGCAGTTGGGCATGTTGGCCGGAGAGTGCTTCTCGGGCCGCGAACTGCAACCTTGCAGGATTCTCCCAGGTTCCCGGCCCAACGAAAGCCCCCAGACCCAAATTGAGAGGGGCTGCTTGGGGCCCCCCTGGGGGCCCTTCAGGCCAGCTAGGTCTTTGGGTCCTGGCTCCTTCGGTTTGGGAGCTGTTGCTGCAGTTGGGCATGTTGGCCGGAGAGTGCTTCTCGGGCCGCGAACTGCAACCTTGCAGGAATCTCCCAGGTTCCATGCCCAACGAAAGCCCCCAGACCCAAATGGAGAGGGGCTGCTTGGGGGCCCCCTGGGGGCCCTTCAGGCCAGCTAGGTCTTTGGGTCCTGGCTCCTTCGGTTTGGGAGCTGTTGCTGCAGTTGAGCATGTTGGCCGGAGAGTGCTTCTCGGGCCGCGAACTGTAACCTTGCAGGATCCTCTCAGGTATCCATGCCCAACGAAAGCCCCCAGACCCAAATTAAGAGGGGCTGCTTGGGGGCCCCCTGGGGGCCCTTCAGGCCAGCTAGGTCTTTGGGTCCTGGCTCCTTCGCTTTGGGAGCTGTTGCTGCAGTTGGGCATGTTGGCCGGAGGGTGCTTCTCGGGCCGCGAACTGCAACCTTGCAGGAATCTCCCAGGTTCCCGGCCCAACAAAAGCCCCCAGACCCAAATTGAGAGGGGCTGCTTGGGTGCCCCCTGGGGGCCCTTTCAGGCCAGCTAGGTCTTTGGGTCCTGGCTCCTTCGGTTTGGGAGCTGTTGCTGCAGTTGGGCATGTTGGCCGGAGAGTGCTTCTCATGCCGCGAACTGCAACCTTGCAGGATTCTCCCAGGTTCCCGACCCAACGAAAGCCCCCAGACCCAAATGGAGAGGGGCTGCTTGGGGGCCCCCTGGGGGCCCTTCAGGCCAGCTAGGTCTTTGGGTCCTGGCTCCTTCGCTTTGGGAGCTGTTGCTGCAGTTGGGAATGTTGGCCGGAGAGTGCTTCTCGGGCCGCGAACTGCAACCTTGCAGGAATCTCCCAGGTTCCCGGCCCAACGAAAGCCCCCAGACCCAAATGGAGAGGGGCTGCTTGGGGCCCCCCTGGGGGCCCTTCAGGCCAGCTAGGTCTTTGGGTCCTGGCTCCTTCGGTTTGGGAGCTGTTGCTGCAGTTGGGCATGTTGGCCGGAGAGTGCTTCTCGGGCCGCGAACTGCAACCTTGCAGGTACCTCCCAGGTTCCCGGCCCAACGAAAGCCCCCAGACCCAAATGGAGAGGGGCTGCTTGGGGGCCCCCTGGGGGCCCTTCAGGCCAGCTAGGTCTTTGGGTCCTGGCTCCTTCGCTTTGGGAGCTGTTGCTGCAGTTGGGCATGTTGGCCGGAGAGTGCTTCTCGGGCCGCGAACTGCAACCTTGCAGGAATCTCCCAGGTTCCCGGCCCAACGAAAGCCCCCAGACCCAAATTGAGAGGGGCTGCTTGGGGGCCCCCTGGGGGCCCTTCAGGCCAGCTAGGTCTTTGGGTCCTGGCTCCTTCGCTTTGGGAGCTGTTGCTGCAGTTGGGCATGTTGGCCGGAGAGTGCTTCTCGGGCCGCGAACTGCAACCTTGCAGGATTCTCCCAGGTTCCCGGCCCAACGAAAGCCCCCAGACCCAAATTGAGAGGGGCTGCTTGGGGCCCCCCTGGGGGCCCATCAGGCCAGCTAGGTCTTTGTGTCCTGGCTCCTTCGCTTTGGGAGCTGTTGCTGCAGTTGGGCATGTTGGCCGGAGAGTGATTCTCGGGCCGCGAACTGCAACCTTGCAGGAATCTCCCAGGTTCCATGCCCAACGAAAGCCCCCAGACCCAAATTGAGAGGGGCTGCTTGGGGGCCCCCTGGGGGCCCTTCAGGCCAGCTAGGTCTTTGGGTCCTGGCTCCTTCGCTTTGGGAGCTGTTGCTGCAGTTGGGCATGTTGGCCGGAGAGTGCTTCTCGGGCCGCGAACTGCAACCTTGCAGGAATCTCCCAGGTTCCATGCCCAACGAAAGCCCCCAGACCCAAATGGAGAGGGGCTGCTTGGGGGCCCCCTGGGGGCCCTTCAGGCCACCTAGGTCTTTGGGTCCTGGCTCCTTCGGTTTGGGAGCTGTTGCTGCAGTTGGGCATGTTGGCCGGAGAGTGCTTCTCGGGCCGCGAACTGTAATCTTGCAGGTACATCTCAGGTATCCATGCCCAACGAAAGCCCCCAGACCGAAATGGAGAGGGGCTGCTTGGGGTCCCCTGGGGGCCCTTCAGGCCAGCTAGGTCTTTGGGTCCTGGCTCCTTCGGTTTGGGAGCTGTTGCTGCAGTTGGGCATGTTGGCCGGAGAGTGCTTCTCGGGCCGCGAACTGCAACCTTACAGGTACCTCCCAGGTTCCCGGCCCAACGAAAACCCCCAGACCCAAATGGAGAGGGGCTGCTTGGTGACCCCTGGGGGCCCTTCAGGCCAGCTAGGTCTTTGGGTCCTGGCTCCTTCGCTTTGGGAGCTGTTGCTGCAGTTGGGCATGTTGGCCGGAGAGTGCTTCTCGGGCCGCGAACTGCAACCTTGCAGGAATCTCCCAGGTTCCATGCCCAACGAAAGCCCCCAGACCCAAATGGAGAGGGGCTGCTTGGGGGCCCCCTGGGGGCCCTTCAGGCCAGCTAGGTCTTTGGGTCCTGGCTCCTTTGCTTTGGGAGCTGTTGCTGCAGTTGAGCATGTTGGCCGGAGAGTGCATCTCGGGCCGCGAACTGTAACCTTGCAGGAACCTCTCAGGTATCCATGCCCAACGAAAGCCCCCAGACCCAAATTGAGAGGGGCTGCTTGGTGGCCCCCTGGGGGCCCTTCAGGCCAGCTAGGTCTTTGTGTCCTTGCTCCTTCTCTTTGGGAGCTGTTGCTGCAGTTGGTCATGTTGGCCGGATAGTGCTTCTCGGGCCGCGAACTGCAACCTTGCAGGATTCTCCCAGGTTCCCGGCCCAACGAAAGCTCCCAGACCCAAATTGAGAGGGGCTGCTTGGGGGCCCCCTGGGGGCCCTTCAGGCCAGCTAGGTCTTTGGGTCCTGGCTCCTTCGCTTTGGGAGCTGTTGCTGCAGTTGGGCATGTTGGCCGGAGAGTGCTTCTCGGGCCGCGAACTGCAACCTTGCAGGATTCTCCCAGGTTCCCGGCCCAACGAAAGCCCCCAGACCCAAATTGAGAGGGGCTGCTTGGGGGCCCCCTGGGGGCCCTTCAGGCCAGCTAGGTCTTTGGGTCCTGGCTCCTTCGCTTTGGGAGCTGTTGCTGCAGTTGCGCATGTTGGCCGGAGAGTGCTTCTCGGGCCGCTAACTGCAACCTTGCAGGATTCTCCCAGGTTCCCGGCCCAACGAAAGCCCCCAGACCCAAATTGAGAGGGGCTGCTTGGGGGCCCCCTGGGGGCCCTTCAGGCCAGCTAGGTCTTTGGGTCCTGGCTCATTCGGTTTGGGAGCTGTTGCTGCAGTTGGGCATGTTGGCCGGAGAGTGCTTCTCGGGCCGCGAACTGTAACCTTGCAGGATTCTCCCAGGTTCCCGGCCCAACGAAAGCCCCCAGACCCAAATTGAGAGGGGCTGCTTGGGGGCCCCATGGGGGCACTTCAGGCCAGCTAGGTCTTTGGGTCCTGGCTCATTCGGTTTGGGAGCTGTTGCTGCAGTTGGGCATGTTGGCCGGAGAGTGCTTCTCGGGCCGCGAACTGTAACCTTGCAGGAATCTCCCAGGTTCCCGGCCCAACGAAAGCCCCCAGACCCAAATGGAGAGGGGCTGCTTGGGGGCCCCCTGGGGGCCCTTCAGGCCAGCTGGGTCTTTGGGTCCTGGCTCCTTCGCTTTGGGAGCTGTTGCTGCAGTTGGGCATGTTGGCCGGAGAGTGATTCTCGGGCCGCGAACTGCAACCTTGCAGGAATCTCCCAGGTTCCATGCCCAACGAAAGCCCCCAGACCCAAATTGAGAGGGGCTGCTTGGGGGCCCCCTGGGGGCCCTTCAGGCCAGCTAGGTCTTTGGGTCCTGGCTCCTTCGCTTTGGGAGCTGTTGCTGCAGTTGGGCATGTTGGCCGGAGAGTGCTTCTCGGGCCGCGAACTGCAACCTTGCAGGAATCTCCCAGGTTCCCGGCCCAACGAAAGCCCCCAGACCCAAATGGAGAGGGGCTGCTTGGGGGCCCCCTGGGGGCCCTTCAGGCCACCTAGGTCTTTGGGTCCTGGCTCCTTCGGTTTGGGAGCTGTTGCTGCAGTTGAGCATGTTGGCCGGAGAGTGCTTCTCGGGCCGCGAACTGTAATCTTGCAGGTACATCTCAGGTATCCATGCCCAACGAAAGCCCCCAGACCGAAATGGAGAGGGGCTGCTTGGGGTCCCCTGGGGGCCCTTCAGGCCAGCTAGGTCTTTGGGTCCTGGCTCCTTCGGTTTGGGAGCTGTTGCTGCAGTTGGGCATGTTGGCCGGAGAGTGCTTCTCGGGCCGCGAACTGCAACCTTGCAGGAATCTCCCAGGTTCCCGGCCCAACGAAAGCCCCCAGACCCAAATGGAGAGGGGCTGCTTGGGGGCCCCCTGGGGGCCCTTCAGGCCAGCTAGGTCTTTGGGTCCTGGCTCCTTCGCTTTGGGAGCTGTTGCTGCAGTTGGGCATGTTGGCCGGAGAGTGCTTCTCGGGCCGCGAACTGCAACCTTACAGGTACCTCCCAGGTTCCCGGCCCAACGAAAACCCCCAGACCCAAATGGAGAGGGGCTGCTTGGGGGCCCCCTGGGGGCCCTTCAGGCCAGCTAGGTCTTTGGGTCCTGGCTCCTTCGCTTTGGGAGCTGTTGCTGCAGTTGGGCATGTTGGCCGGAGAGTGCTTCTCGTGCCTCGAACTGCAACCTTGCAGGAATCTCCCAGGTTCCATGCCCAACGAAAGCCCCCAGACCCAAATGGAGAGGGGCTGCTTGGGGGCCCCCTGGGGGCCCTTCAGGCCAGCTAGGTCTTTGGGTCCTGGCTCCTTTGCTTTGGGAGCTGTTGCTGCAGTTGAGCATGTTGGCCGGAGAGTGCATCTCGGGCCGCGAACTGTAACCTTGCAGGAACCTCTCAGGTATCCATGCCCAACGAAAGCCCCCAGACCCAAATGGAGAGGGGCTGCTTGGGGGCCCCCTGGGGGCCCTTCAGGCCAGCTAGGTCTTTGTGTCCTTGCTCCTTCTCTTTGGGAGCTGTTGCTGCAGTTGGTCATGTTGGCCGGATAGTGCTTCTCGGGCCGCGAACTGCAACCTTGCAGGATTCTCCCAGGTTCCCGGCCCAACGAAAGCTCCCAGACCCAAATTGAGAGGGGCTGCTTGGGGGCCCCCTGGGGGCCCTTCAGGCCAGCTAGGTCTTTGGGTCCTGGCTCCTTCGCTTTGGGAGCTGTTGCTGCAGTTGGGCATGTTGGCCGGAGAGTGCTTCTCGGGCCGCGAACTGCAACCTTGCAGGATTCTCCCAGGTTCCCGGCCCAACGAAAGCCCCCAGACCCAAATTGAGAGGGGCTGCTTGGGGGCCCCCTGGGGGCCCTTCAGGCCAGCTAGGTCTTTGGGTCCTGGCTCCTTCGCTTTGGGAGCTGTTGCTGCAGTTGCGCATGTTGGCCGGAGAGTGCTTCTCGGGCCGCTAACTGCAACCTTGCAGGATTCTCCCAGGTTCCCGGCCCAACGAAAGCCCCCAGACCCAAATTGAGAGGGGCTGCTTGGGGGCCCCCTGGGGGCCCTTCAGGCCAGCTAGGTCTTTGGGTCCTGGCTCATTCGGTTTGGGAGCTGTTGCTGCAGTTGGGCATGTTGGCCGGAGAGTGCTTCTCGGGCCGCGAACTGTAACCTTGCAGGAACCTCTCAGGTATCCATGCCCAACGAAAGCCCCCAGACCCAAATTGAGAGGGGCTGCTTGGTGGCCCCCTGGGGGCCCTTCAGGCCAGCTAGGTCTTTGTGTCCTTGCTCCTTCTCTTTGGGAGCTGTTGCTGCAGTTGGTCATGTTGGCCGGATAGTGCTTCTCGGGCCGCGAACTGCAACCTTGCAGGATTCTCCCAGGTTCCCGGCCCAACGAAAGCTCCCAGACCCAAATTGAGAGGGGCTGCTTGGGGGCCCCCTGGGGGCCCTTCAGGCCAGCTAGGTCTTTGGGTCCTGGCTCCTTCGCTTTGGGAGCTGTTGCTGCAGTTGGGCATGTTGGCCGGAGAGTGCTTCTCGGGCCGCGAACTGCAACCTTGCAGGATTCTCCCAGGTTCCCGGCCCAACAAAAGCCCCCAGACCCAAATTGAGAGGGGCTGCTTGGGGGCCCCCTGGGGGCCCTTCAGGCCAGCTAGGTCTTTGGGTCCTGGCTCCTTCGCTTTGGGAGCTGTTGCTGCAGTTGCGCATGTTGGCCGGAGAGTGCTTCTCGGACCGCTAACTGCAACCTTGCAGGATTCTCCCAGGTTCCCGGCCCAACGAAAGCCCCCAGACCCAAATGGAGAGGGGCTGCTTGGGGGCCCCCTGGGGGCCCTTCAGGCCAGCTAGGTCTTTGGGTCCTGGCTCCTTCGGTTTGGGAGCTGTTGCTGCAGTTGGGCATGTTGGCCGGAGAGTGCTTCTCGGGCCGCGAACTGTAACCTTGCAGGATCCTCTCAGGTATCCATGCCCAACGAAAGCCCCCAGACCCAAATTAAGAGGGGCTGCTTGGGGGCCCCCTGGGGGCCCTTCAGGCCAGCTAGGTCTTTGGGTCCTGGCTCCTTCGCTTTGGGAGCTGTTGCTGCAGTTGGGCATGTTGGCCGGAGGGTGCTTCTCGGGCCGCGAACTGCAACCTTGCAGGAATCTCCCAGGTTCCCGGCCCAACAAAAGCCCCCAGACCCAAATTGAGAGGGGCTGCTTGGGTGCCCCCTGGGGGCCCTTTCAGGCCAGCTAGGTCTTTGGGTCCTGGCTCCTTCGGTTTGGGAGCTGTTGCTGCAGTTGGGCATGTTGGCCGGAGAGTGCTTCTCGGGCCGCGAACTGCAACCTTGCAGGTACCTCCCAGGTTCCCGGCCCAACGAAAGCCCCCAGACCCAAATGGAGAGGGGCTGCTTGGGGGCCCCCTGGGGGCCCTTCAGGCCAGCTAGGTCTTTGGGTCCTGGCTCCTTCGCTTTGGGAGCTGTTGCTGCAGTTGGGCATGTTGGCCGGAGAGTGCTTCTCGGGCCGCGAACTGCAACCTTGCAGGAATCTCCCAGGTTCCCGGCCCAACGAAAGCCCCCAGACCCAAATTGAGAGGGGCTGCTTGGGGGCCCCCTGGGGGCCCTTCAGGCCAGCTAGGTCTTTGGGTCCTGGCTCCTTCGCTTTGGGAGCTGTTGCTGCAGTTGGGCATGTTGGCCGGAGAGTGCTTCTCGGGCCGCGAACTGCAACCTTGCAGGAATCTCCCAGGTTCCCGGCCCAACGAAAGCCCCCAGACCCAAATGGAGAGGGGCTGCTTGGGGCCCCCCTGGGGGCCCTTCAGGCCAGCTAGGTCTTTGGGTCCTGGCTCCTTCGGTTTGGGAGCTGTTGCTGCAGTTGGGCATGTTGGCCGGAGAGTGCTTCTCGGGCCGCGAACTGCAACCTTGCAGGTACCTCCCAGGTTCCCGGCCCAACGAAAGCCCCCAGACCCAAATGGAGAGGGGCTGCTTGGGGGCCCCCTGGGGGCCCTTCAGGCCAGCTAGGTCTTTGGGTCCTGGCTCCTTCGCTTTGGGAGCTGTTGCTGCAGTTGGGCATGTTGGCCGGAGAGTGCTTCTCGGGCCGCGAACTGCAACCTTGCAGGAATCTCCCAGGTTCCCGGCCCAACGAAAGCCCCCAGACCCAAATTGAGAGGGGCTGCTTGGGGGCCCCCTGGGGGCCCTTCAGGCCAGCTAGGTCTTTGGGTCCTGGCTCCTTCGCTTTGGGAGCTGTTGCTGCAGTTGGGCATGTTGGCCGGAGAGTGCTTCTCGGGCCGCGAACTGCAACCTTGCAGGATTCTCCCAGGTTCCCGGCCCAACGAAAGCCCCCAGACCCAAATTGAGAGGGGCTGCTTGGGGGCCCCCTGGGGGCCCATCAGGCCAGCTAGGTCTTTGTGTCCTGGCTCCTTCGCTTTGGGAGCTGTTGCTGCAGTTGGGCATGTTGGCCGGAGAGTGATTCTCGGGCCGCGAACTGCAACCTTGCAGGAATCTCCCAGGTTCCATGCCCAACGAAAGCCCCCAGACCCAAATTGAGAGGGGCTGCTTGGGGGCCCCCTGGGGGCCCTTCAGGCCAGCTAGGTCTTTGGGTCCTGGCTCCTTCGCTTTGGGAGCTGTTGCTGCAGTTGGGCATGTTGGCCGGAGAGTGCTTCTCGGGCCGCGAACTGCAACCTTGCAGGAATCTCCCAGGTTCCCGGCCCAACGAAAGCCCCCAGACCCAAATGGAGAGGGGCTGCTTGGGGGCCCCCTGGGGGCCCTTCAGACCAGCTAGGTCTTTGGGTCCTGGCTCCTTCGGTTTGGGAGCTGTTGCTGCAGTTGGGCATGTTGGCCGGAGAGTGCTTCTCGGGCCGCGAACTGTAATCTTGCAGGTACATCTCAGGTATCCATGCCCAACGAAAGCCCCCAGACCGAAATGGAGAGGGGCTGCTTGGGGTCCCCTGGGGGCCCTTCAGGCCAGCTAGGTCTTTGGGTCCTGGCTCCTTCGCTTTGGGAGCTGTTGCTGCAGTTGGGCATGTTGGCCGGAGAGTGCTTCTCGGGCCGCGAACTGCAACCTTACAGGTACCTCCCAGGTTCCCGGCCCAACGAAAACCCCCAGACCCAAATGGAGAGGGGCTGCTTGGTGACCCCTGGGGGCCCTTCAGGCCAGCTAGGTCTTTGGGTCCTGGCTCCTTCGCTTTGGGAGCTGTTGCTGCAGTTGGGCATGTTGGCCGGAGAGTGCTTCTCGGGCCGCGAACTGCAACCTTGCAGGAATCTCCCAGGTTCCATGCCCAACGAAAGCCCCCAGACCCAAATGGAGAGGGGCTGCTTGGGGGCCCCCTGGGGGCCCTTCAGGCCAGCTAGGTCTTTGGGTCCTGGCTCCTTTGCTTTGGGAGCTGTTGCTGCAGTTGAGCATGTTGGCCGGAGAGTGCATCTCGGGCCGCGAACTGTAACCTTGCAGGAACCTCTCAGGTATCCATGCCCAACGAAAGCCCCCAGACCCAAATTGAGAGGGGCTGCTTGGTGGCCCCCTGGGGGCCCTTCAGGCCAGCTAGGTCTTTGTGTCCTTGCTCCTTCTCTTTGGGAGCTGTTGCTGCAGTTGGTCATGTTGGCCGGAGAGTGCTTCTCGGGCCGCGAACTGCAACCTTGCAGGATTCTCCCAGGTTCCCGGCCCAACGAAAGCTCCCAGACCCAAATTGAGAGGGGCTGCTTGGGGGCCCCCTGGGGGCCCTTCAGGCCAGCTAGGTCTTTGGGTCCTGGCTCCTTCGCTTTGGGAGCTGTTGCTGCAGTTGGGCATGTTGGCCGGAGAGTGCTTCTCGGGCCGCGAACTGCAACCTTGCAGGATTCTCCCAGGTTCCCGGCCCAACGAAAGCCCCCAGACCCAAATTGAGAGGGGCTGCTTGGGGGCCCCCTGGGGGCCCTTCAGGCCAGCTAGGTCTTTGGGTCCTGGCTCCTTCGCTTTGGGAGCTGTTGCTGCAGTTGCGCATGTTGGACGGAGAGTGCTTCTCGGGCCGCTAACTGCAACCTTGCAGGATTCTCCCAGGTTCCCGGCCCAACGAAAGCCCCCAGACCCAAATTGAGAGGGGCTGCTTGGGGGCCCCCTGGGGGCCCTTCAGGCCAGCTAGGTCTTTGGGTCCTGGCTCATTCGGTTTGGGAGCTGTTGCTGCAGTTGGGCATGTTGGCCGGAGAGTGCTTCTCGGGCCGCGAACTGTAACCTTGCAGGATTCTCCCAGGTTCCCGGCCCAACGAAAGCCCCCAGACCCAAATTGAGAGGGGCTGCTTGGGGGCCCCCTGGGGGCCCTTCAGGCCAGCTAGGTCTTTGGGTCCTGGCTCCTTCGGTTTGGGAGCTGTTGCTGCAGTTGGGCATGTTGGCCGGAGAGTGCTTCTCGGGCCGCGAACTGCAACCTTGCAGGAATCTCCCAGGTTCCCGGCCCAACGAAAGCCCCCAGACCCAAATGGAGAGGGGCTGCTTGGGGGCCCCCTGGGGGCCCTTCAGGCCAGCTGGGTCTTTGGGTCCTGGCTCCTTCGCTTTGGGAGCTGTTGCTGCAGTTGGGCATGTTGGCCGGAGAGTGATTCTCGGGCCGCGAACTGCAACCTTGCAGGAATCTCCCAGGTTCCATGCCCAACGAAAGCCCCCAGACCCAAATTGAGAGGGGCTGCTTGGGGGCCCCCTGGGGGCCCTTCAGGCCAGCTAGGTCTTTGGGTCCTGGCTCCTTCGCTTTGGGAGCTGTTGCTGCAGTTGGGCATGTTGGCCGGAGAGTGCTTCTCGGGCCGCGAACTGCAACCTTGCAGGAATCTCCCAGGTTCCCGGCCCAACGAAAGCCCCCAGACCCAAATGGAGAGGGGCTGCTTGGGGGCCCCCTGGGGGCCCTTCAGGCCACCTAGGTCTTTGGGTCCTGGCTCCTTCGGTTTGGGAGCTGTTGCTGCAGTTGGGCATGTTGGCCGGAGAGTGCTTCTCGGGCCGCGAACTGTAATCTTGCAGGTACATCTCAGGTATCCATGCCCAACGAAAGCCCCCAGACCGAAATGGAGAGGGGCTGCTTGGGGTCCCCTGGGGGCCCTTCAGGCCAGCTAGGTCTTTGGGTCCTGGCTCCTTCGGTTTGGGAGCTGTTGCTGCAGTTGGGCATGTTGGCCGGAGAGTGCTTCTCGGGCCGCGAACTGCAACCTTGCAGGAATCTCCCAGGTTCCCGGCCCAACGAAAGCCCCCAGACCCAAATTGAGAGGGGCTGCTTGGGGGCCCCCTGGGGGCCCTTCAGGCCAGCTAGGTCTTTGGGTCCTGGCTCCTTCGCTTTGGGAGCTGTTGCTGCAGTTGGGCATGTTGGCCGGAGAGTGCTTCTCGGGCCGCGAACTGCAACCTTACAGGTACCTCCCAGGTTCCCGGCCCAACGAAAACCCCCAGACCCAAATGGAGAGGGGCTGCTTGGGGGCCCCCTGGGGGCCCTTCAGGCCAGCTAGGTCTTTGGGTCCTGGCTCCTTCGCTTTGGGAGCTGTTGCTGCAGTTGGGCATGTTGGCCGGAGAGTGCTTCTCGGGCCTCGAACTGCAACCTTGCAGGAATCTCCCAGGTTCCATGCCCAACGAAAGCCCCCAGACCCAAATGGAGAGGGGCTGCTTGGGGGCCCCCTGGGGGCCCTTCAGGCCAGCTAGGTCTTTGGGTCCTGGCTCCTTTGCTTTGGGAGCTGTTGCTGCAGTTGAGCATGTTGGCCGGAGAGTGCATCTCGGGCCGCGAACTGTAACCTTGCAGGAACCTCTCAGGTATCCATGCCCAACGAAAGCCCCCAGACCCAAATTGAGAGGGGCTGCTTGGTGGCCCCCTGGGGGCCCTTCAGGCCAGCTAGGTCTTTGTGTCCTTGCTCCTTCTCTTTGGGAGCTGTTGCTGCAGTTGGTCATGTTGGCCGGATAGTGCTTCTCGGGCCGCGAACTGCAACCTTGCAGGATTCTCCCAGGTTCCCGGCCCAACGAAAGCTCCCAGACCCAAATGGAGAGGGGCTGCTTGGGGGCCCCCTGGGGGCCCTTCAGGCCAGCTAGGTCTTTGGGTCCTGGCTCATTCGGTTTGGGAGCTGTTGCTGCAGTTGGGCATGTTGGCCGGAGAGTGCTTCTCGGGCCGCGAACTGTAACCTTGCAGGATTCTCCCAGGTTCCCGGCCCAACGAAAGCCCCCAGACCCAAATTGAGAGGGGCTGCTTGGGGGCCCCCTGGGGGCCCTTCAGGCCAGCTAGGTCTTTGGGTCCTGGCTCCTTCGCTTTGGGAGCTGTTGCTGCAGTTGCGCATGTTGGCCGGAGAGTGCTTCTCGGGCCGCTAACTGCAACCTTGCAGGATTCTCCCAGGTTCCCGGCCCAACGAAAGCCCCCAGACCCAAATTGAGAGGGGCTGCTTGGGGGCCCCCTGGGGGCCCTTCAGGCCAGCTAGGTCTTTGGGTCCTGGCTCCTTCGGTTTGGGAGCTGTTGCTGCAGTTGGGCATGTTGGCCGGAGAGTGCTTCTCGGGCCGCGAACTGTAACCTTGCAGGAACCTCTCATGTATCCATGCCCAACGAAAGCCCCCAGACCCAAATTGAGAGGGGCTGCTTGGTGGCCCCCTGGGGGCCCTTCAGGCCAGCTAGGTCTTTGTGTCCTTGCTCCTTCTCTTTGGGAGCTGTTGCTGCAGTTGGTCATGTTGGCCGGATAGTGCTTCTCGGGCCGCGAACTGCAACCTTGCAGGATTCTCCCAGGTTCCCGGCCCAACGAAAGCTCCCAGACCCAAATTGAGAGGGGCTGCTTGGGGGCCCCCTGGGGGCCCTTCAGGCCAGCTAGGTCTTTGGGTCCTGGCTCCTTCGCTTTGGGAGCTGTTGCTGCAGTTGGGCATGTTGGCCGGAGAGTGCTTCTCGGACCGCTAACTGCAACCTTGCAGGATTCTCCCAGGTTCCCGGCCCAACGAAAGCCCCCAGACCCAAATGGAGAGGGGCTGCTTGGGGGCCCCCTGGGGGCCCTTCAGGCCAGGTGGGTCTTTGGGTCCTGGCTCATTCGGTTTGGGAGCTGTTGCTGCAGTTGGGCATGTTGGCCGGAGAGTGCTTCTCGGGCCGCGAACTGTAACCTTGCAGGATCCTCTCAGGTATCCATGCCCAACGAAAGCCCCCAGACCCAAATTAAGAGGGGCTGCTTGGGGGCCCCCTGGGGGCCCTTCAGGCCAGCTGGGTCTTTGGGTCCTGGCTCCTTCGCTTTGGGAGCTGTTGCTGCAGTTGGGCATGTTGGCCGGAGGGTGCTTCTCGGGCCGCGAACTGCAACCTTGCAGGAATCTCCCAGGTTCCCGGCCCAACAAAAGCCCCCAGACCCAAATTGAGAGGGGCTGCTTGGGTGCCCCCTGGGGGCCCTTTCAGGCCAGCTATGTCTTTGGGTCCTGGCTCCTTCGGTTTGGGAGCTGTTGCTGCAGTTGGGCATGTTGGCCGGAGAGTGCTTCTCGGGCCGCGAACTGCAACCTTGCAGGATTCTCCCAGGTTCCCGACCCAACGAAAGCCCCCAGACCCAAATGGAGAGGGGCTGCTTGGGGGCCCCCTGGGGGCCCTTCAGGCCAGCTAGGTCTTTGGGTCCTGGCTCCTTCGCTTTGGGAGCTGTTGCTGCAGTTGGGAATGTTGGCCGGAGAGTGCTTCTCGGGCCGCGAACTGCAACCTTGCAGGAATCTCCCAGGTTCCCGGCCCAACGAAAGCCCCCAGACCCAAATTGAGAGGGGCTGCTTGGGGCCCCCCTGGGGGCCCTTCAGGCCAGCTAGGTCTTTGGGTCCTGGCTCCTTCGGTTTGGGAGCTGTTGCTGCAGTTGGGCATGTTGGCCGGAGAGTGCTTCTCGGGCCGCGAACTGCAACCTTGCAGGTACCTCCCAGGTTCCCGGCCCAACGAAAGCCCCCAGACTCAAATGGAGAGGGGCTGCTTGGGGGCCCCCTGGGGGCCCTTCAGGCCAGCTAGGTCTTTGGGTCCTGGCTCCTTCGCTTTGGGAGCTGTTGCTGCAGTTGGGCATGTTGGCCGGAGAGTGCTTCTCGGGCCGCGAACTGCAACCTTGCAGGATTCTCCCAGGTTCCCGGCCCAACGAAAGCCCCCAGACCCAAATTGAGAGGGGCTGCTTGGGGCCCCCCTGGGGGCCCATCACGCCAGCTAGGTCTTTGGGTCCTGGCTCCTTCGCTTTGGGAGCTGTTGCTGCAGTTGGGCATGTTGGCCGGAGAGTGATTCTCGGGCCGCGAACTGCAACCTTGCAGGAATCTCCCAGATTCCATGCCCAACGAAAGCCCCCAGACCCAAATTGAGAGGGGCTGCTTGGGGGCCCCCTGGGGGCCCTTCAGGCCAGCTAGGTCTTTGGGTCCTGGCTCCTTCGCTTTGGGAGCTGTTGCTGCAGTTGGGCATGTTGGCCGGAGAGTGCTTCTCGGGCCGCGAACTGCAACCTTGCAGGATTCTCCCAGGTTCCCGGCCCAACGAAAGCCCCCAGACCCAAATTGAGAGGGGCTGCTTGGGGGCCCCCTGGGGGCCCTTCAGGCCAGCTAGGTCTTTGGGTCCTGGCTCCTTCGCTTTGGGAGCTGTTGCTGCAGTTGCGCATGTTGGCCGGAGAGTGCTTCTCGGGCCGCTAACTGCAACCTTGCAGGATTCTCCCAGGTTCCCGGCCCAACGAAAGCCCCCAGACCCAAATTGAGAGGGGCTGCTTGGGGGCCCCCTGGGGGCCCTTCAGGCCAGCTAGGTCTTTGGGTCCTGGCTCCTTCGGTTTGGGAGCTGTTGCTGCAGTTGGGCATGTTGGCCGGAGAGTGCTTCTCGGGCCGCGAACTGTAACCTTGCAGGAACCTCTCAGGTATCCATGCCCAACGAAAGCCCCCAGACCCAAATTGAGAGGGGCTGCTTGGTGGCCCCCTGGGGGCCCTTCAGGCCAGCTAGGTCTTTGTGTCCTTGCTCCTTCTCTTTGGGAGCTGTTGCTGCAGTTGGTCATGTTGGCCGGAGAGTGCTTCTCGGGCCGCGAACTGCAACCTTGCAGGATTCTCCCAGGTTCCCGGCCCAACGAAAGCTCCCAGACCCAAATGGAGAGGGGCTGCTTGGGGGCCCCCTGGGGGCCCTTCAGGCCAGCTAGGTCTTTGGGTCCTGGCTCCTTCGCTTTGGGAGCTGTTGCTGCAGTTGGGCATGTTGGCCGGAGAGTGCTTCTCGGACCGCTAACTGCAACCTTGCAGGATTCTCCCAGGTTCCCGGCCCAACGAAAGCCCCCAGACCCAAATGGAGAGGGGCTGCTTGGGGGCCCCCTGGGGGCCCTTCAGGCCAGCTAGGTCTTTGGGTCCTGGCTCATTCGGTTTGGGAGCTGTTGCTGCAGTTGGGCATGTTGGCCGGAGAGTGCTTCTCGGGCCGCGAACTGTAACCTTGCAGGATCCTCTCAGGTATCCATGCCCAACGAAAGCCCCCAGACCCAAATTAAGAGGGGCTGCTTGGGGGCCCCCTGGGGGCCCTTCAGGCCAGCTAGGTCTTTGGGTCCTGGCTCCTTCACTTTGGGAGCTGTTGCTGCAGTTGGGCATGTTGGCCGGAGAGTGATTCTCGGGCCGCGAACTGCAACCTTGCAGGAATCTCCCAGGTTCCCGGCCCAACAAAAGCCCCCAGACCCAAATTGAGAGGGGCTGCTTGGGTGCCCCCTGGGGGCCCTTTCAGGCCAGCTAGGTCTTTGGGTCCTGGCTCCTTCGGTTTGGGAGCTGTTGCTGCAGTTGGGCATGTTGGCCGGAGAGTGCTTCTCGGGCCGCGAACTGCAACCTTGCAGGATTCTCCCAGGTTCCCGACCCAACGAAAGCCCCCAGACCCAAATGGAGAGGGGCTGCTTGGGGGCCCCCTGGGGGCCCTTCAGGCCAGCTAGGTCTTTGGGTCCTGGCTCCTTCGGTTTGGGAGCTGTTGCTGCAGTTGGGAATGTTGGCCGGAGAGTGCTTCTCGGGCCGCGAACTGCAACCTTGCAGGAATCTCCCAGGTTCCCGGCCCAACGAAAGCCCCCAGACCCAAATTGAGAGGGGCTGCTTGGGGCCCCCCTGGGGGCCCTTCAGGCCAGCTAGGTCTTTGGGTCCTGGCTCCTTCGGTTTGGGAGCTGTTGCTGCAGTTGGGCATGTTGGCCGGAGAGTGCTTCTCGGGCCGCGAACTGCAACCTTGCAGGTACCTCCCAGGTTCCCGGCCCAACGAAAGCCCCCAGACCCAAATGGAGAGGGGCTGCTTGGGGGCCCCCTGGGGGCCCTTCAGGCCAGCTAGGTCTTTGGGTCCTGGCTCCTTCGCTTTGGGAGCTGTTGCTGCAGTTGGGCATGTTGGCCGGAGAGTGCTTCTCGGGCCGCGAACTGTAATCTTGCAGGTACATCTCAGGTATCCATGCCCAACGAAAACCCCCAGACCGAAATGGAGAGGGGCTGCTTGGGGTCCCCTGGGGGCCCTTCAGGCCAGCTAGGTCTTTGGGTCCTGGCTCCTTCGCTTTGGGAGCTGTTGCAGCAGTTGCGCATGTTGGCCGGAGAGTGCTTCTCGGGCCGCTAACTGCAACCTTGCAGGATTCTCCCAGGTTCCCGGCCCAACGAAAGCCCCCAGACCCAAATTGAGAGGGGCTGCTTGGGGGCCCCCTGGGGGCCCTTCAGGCCAGCTAGGTCTTTGGGTCCTGGCTCCTTCGCTTTGGGAGCTGTTGCTGCAGTTGGGCATGTTGGCCGGAGAGTGCTTCTCGGGCCGCGAACTGCAACCTTGCAGGAATCTCCCAGGTTCCCGGCCCAACGAAAGCCCCCAGACCCAAATGGAGAGGGGCTGCTTGGGGGCCCCCTGGGCACCCTTCAGGCCAGCTGGGTCTTTGGGTCCTGGCTCCTTCGCTTTGGGAGCTGTTGCTGCAGTTGGGCATGTTGGCCGGAGAGTGCTTCTCGGGCCGCGAACTGCAACCTTGAAGGAATCTCCCAGGTTCCCGGCCCAACGAAAGCCCCCAGACCCAAATTGAGAAGGGCTGCTTGGGTGCCCCCTGGGGGCCCTTCAGGCCAGCTAGGTCTTTGGGTCCTGGCTCCTTCGCTTTGGGAGCTGTTGCTGCAGTTGAGCATGTTGGCCGGAGAGTGCTTCTCGGGCCGCGAACTGTAACCTTGCAGGATCCTCTCAGGTATCCATGCCCAACGAAAGCCCCCAGACCCAAATTAAGAGGGGCTGCTTGGTGGCCCCCTGGGGGCCCTTCAGGCCAGCTAGGTCTTTGGGTCCTGGCTCCTTCGCTTTGGGAGCTGTTGCTGCAGTTGGGCATGTTGGCCGGAGAGTGCTTCTCGGGCCGCGAACTGCAACCTTGCAGGAATCTCCCAGGTTCCCGGCCCAACGAAAGCCCCCAGACCCAAATTGAGAGGGGCTGCTTGGTGACCCCTGGGGGCCCTTCAGGCCACCTAGGTCTTTGGGTCCTGGCTCCTTCGCTTTGGGAGCTGTTGCTGACGTTGGGCATGTTGGCCGGAGAGTGCTTCTCGGGCCGCGAACTGCAACCTTGCAGGAATCTCCCAGGTTCCCGGCCCAACGAAAGCCCCCAGACCCAAATGGAGAGGGGCTGCTTGGGGGCCCCCTGGGGGCCCTTCAGGCCACCTAGGTCTTTGGGTCCTGGCTCCTTCGGTTTGGGAGCTGTTGCTGCAGTTGAGCATGTTGGCCGGAGAGTGCTTCTCAGGCCGCGAACTGTAATCTTGCAGGTACATCTCAGGTATCCATGCCCAACGAAAGCCCCCAGACCCAAATGGAGAGGGGCTGCTTGGGGGACCCCTGGGGGCCCTTCAGGCCAGCTAGGTCTTTGGGTCCTGGCTCCTTCGGTTTGGGAGCTGTTGCTGCAGTTGGGCATGTTGGCCGGAGAGTGCTTCTCGGGCCGCGAACTGCAACCTTGCAGGAATCTCCCAGGTTCCATGCCCAACGAAAGCCCCCAGACCCAAATTGAGAGGGGCTGCTTGGGGGCCCCCTGGGGGCCCTTCAGGCCAGCTAGGTCTTTGGGTCCTGGCTCCTTCGGTTTGGGAGCTGTTGCTGCAGTTGGGCATGTTGGCCGGAGAGTGCTTCTCGGGCCGCGAACTGCAACCTTGCAGGAATCTCCCAGGTTCCCCGCCCAACGAAAGCCCCCAGACCCAAATGGAGAGGACCTCCTTGGGGGCCCCCTGGGGGGCCCTTCAGGCCAGCTAGGTCTTTGGGTCCTGGCTCCTTCGGTTTGGGAGCTGTTGCTGCATTTGGGCATGTTGGCCGGAGAGTGCTTCTCGGGCCGCGAACTGCAACCTTGCAGGAATCTCCCAGGTTCCCGGCCCAACGAAAGCCCCCAGACCCAAATTGAGAGGGGCTGCTTGGGGGCCCCCTGGGGGCCCTTCAGGCCAGCTAGGTCTTTGGGTCCTGGCTCCTTCGCTTTGGGAGCTGTTGCTGCAGTTGGGCATGTTGGCCGGAGAGTGCTTCTCGGGCCGCGAACTGCAACCTTGCAGGAATCTCCCAGGTTCCCGGCACAACGAAAGCCCCCAGACCCAAATTGAGAGGGGCTGCTTGGGGGCCCCCTGGGGGCCCTTCAGGCCAGCTAGGTCTTTGGGTCCTGGCTCCTTCGGTTTGGGAGCTGTTGCTGCAGTTGGGCATGTTGGCCGGAGAGTGCTTCTCGGGCCGCGAACTGCAACCTTGCAGGTTCCTCTCAGGTATCCATGCCCAACGAAAGCCCCCAGACCCAAATGGAGAGGGGCTGCTTGGTGGCCCCCTGGGGGCCCTTCAGGCCAGCTAGGTCTTTGGGTCCTGGCTCCTTCGCTTTGGGAGCTGTTGCTGCAGTTGGGCATGTTGGCCGGAGAGTGCTTCTCGGGCCGCGAACTGTAACCTTGCAGGTACCTCCCAGGTTCCATGCCCAACGAAAGCCCCCAGACCCAAATGGAGAGGGGCTGCTTGGGGGACCCCTGGGGGCCCTTCAGGCCAGCTAGGTCTTTGGGTCCTGGCTCCTTCGCTTTGGGAGCTGTTGCTGCAGTTGGGCATGTTGGCCGGAGAGTGCTTCTCGGGCCGCGAACTGCAACCTTGCAGGAATCTCCCAGGTTCCCGGCCCAACGAAAGCCCCCAGACCCAAATGGAGAGGGGCTGCTTGGGGGCCCCCTGGGGGCCCTTCAGGCCACCTAGGTCTTTGGGTCCTGGCTCCTTCGGTTTGGGAGCTGTTGCTGACGTTGGGCATGTTGGCCGGAGAGTGCTTCTCGGGCCGCGAACTGTAATCTTGCAGGTACATCTCAGGTATCCATGCCCAACGAAAACCCCCAGACCGAAATGGAGAGGGGCTGCTTGGTGTCCCCTGGGGGCCCTTCAGGCCAGCTAGGTCTTTGGGTCCTGGCTCCTTCGCTTTGGGAGCTGTTGCTGCAGTTGCGCATGTTGGCCGGAGAGTGCTTCTCGGGCCGCTAACTGCAACCTTGCAGGATTCTCCCAGGTTCCCGGCCCAACGAAAGCCCCCAGACCCAAATTGAGAGGGGCTGCTTGGGGGCCCCCTGGGGGCCCTTCAGGCCAGCTAGGTCTTTGGGTCCTGGCTCCTTCGCTTTGGGAGCTGTTGCTGCAGTTGGGCATGTTGGCCGGAGAGTGCTTCTCGGGCCGCGAACTGCAACCTTGCAGGAATCTCCCAGGTTCCCGGCCCAACGAAAGCCCCCAGACCCAAATGGAGAGGGGCTGCTTGGGGGCCCCCTGGGGGCCCTTCAGGCCAGCTGGGTCTTTGGGTCCTGGCTCCTTCGCTTTGGGAGCTGTTGCTGCAGTTGGGCATGTTGGCCGGAGAGTGCTTCTCGGGCCGCGAACTGCAACCTTGCAGGAATCTCCCAGGTTCCCGGCCCAACGAAAGCCCCCAGACCCAAATTGAGAAGGGCTGCTTGGGTGCCCCCTGGGGGCCCTTCAGGCCAGCTAGGTCTTTGGGTCCTGGCTCCTTCGGTTTGGGAGCTGTTGCTGCAGTTGAGCATGTTGGCCGGAGAGTGCTTCTCGGGCCGCGAACTGTAACCTTGCAGGATCCTCTCAGGTATCCATGCCCAACGAAAGCCCCCAGACCCAAATTAAGAGGGGCTGCTTGGTGGCCCCCTGGGGGCCCTTCAGGCCAGCTAGGTCTTTGGGTCCTGGCTCCTTCGCTTTGGGAGCTGTTGCTGCAGTTGGGCATGTTGGCCGGAGAGTGCTTCTCGGGCCGCGAACTGCAACCTTGCAGGAATCTCCCAGGTTCCCGGCCCAACGAAAGCCCCCAGACCCAAATTGAGAGGGGCTGCTTGGTGACCCCTGGGGGCCCTTCAGGCCACTTAGGTCTTTGGGTCCTGGCTCCTTCGCTTTGGGAGCTGTTGCTGACGTTGGGCATGTTGGCCGGAGAGTGCTTCTCGGGCCGCGAACTGCAACCTTGCAGGAATCTCCCAGGTTCCCGGCCCAACGAAAGCCCCCAGACCCAAATGGAGAGGGGCTGCTTGGGGGCCCCCTGGGGGCCCTTCAGGCCACCTAGGTCTTTGGGTCCTGGCTCCTTCGGTTTGGGAGCTGTTGCTGCAGTTGAGCATGTTGGCCGGAGAGTGCTTCTCAGGCCGCGAACTGTAATCTTGCAGGTACATCTCAGGTATCCATGCCCAACGAAAGCCCCCAGACCCAAATTGAGAGGGGCTGCTTGGGGGACCCCTGGGGGCCCTTCAGGCCAGCTAGGTCTTTGGGTCCTGGCTCCTTCGGTTTGGGAGCTGTTGCTGCAGTTGGGCATGTTGGCCGGAGAGTGCTTCTCGGGCCGCGAACTGCAACCTTGCAGGAATCTCCCAGGTTCCATGCCCAACGAAAGCCCCCAGACCCAAATTGAGAGGGGCTGCTTGGGGGCCCCCTGGGGGCCCTTCAGGCCAGCTAGGTCTTTGGGTCCTGGCTCCTTCGGTTTGGGAGCTGTTGCTGCAGTTGGGCATGTTGGCCGGAGAGTGCTTCTCGGGCCGCGAACTGCAACCTTGCAGGAATCTCCCAGGTTCCCCGCCCAACGAAAGCCCCCAGACCCAAATGGAGAGGACCTCCTTGGGGGCCCCCTGGGGGCCCTTCAGGCCAGCTAGGTCTTTGGGTCCTGGCTCCTTCGGTTTGGGAGCTGTTGCTGCAGTTGGGCATGTTGGCCGGAGAGTGCTTCTCGGGCCGCGAACTGCAACCTTGCAGGAATCTCCCAGGTTCCCGGCCCAACGAAAGCCCCCAGACCCAAATTGAGAGGGGCTGCTTGGGGGCCCCCTGGGGGCCCTTCAGGCCAGCTAGGTCTTTGGGTCCTGGCTCCTTCGCTTTGGGAGCTGTTGCTGCAGTTGGGCATGTTGGCCGGAGAGTGCTTCTCGGGCCGCGAACTGCAACCTTGCAGGAATCTCCCAGGTTCCCGGCCCAACGAAAGCCCCCAGACCCAAATTGAGAGGGGCTGCTTGGGGGCCCCCTGGGGGCCCTTCAGGCCAGCTAGGTCTTTGGGTCCTGGCTCCTTCGGTTTGGGAGCTGTTGCTGCAGTTGGGCATGTTGGCCGGAGAGTGCTTCTCGGGCCGCGAACTGCAACCTTGCAGGTTCCTCTCAGGTATCCATGCCCAACGAAAGCCCCCAGACCCAAATGGAGAGGGGCTGCTTGGTGGCCCCCTGGGGGCCCTTCAGGCCAGCTAGGTCTTTGGGTCCTGGCTCCTTCGCTTTGGGAGCTGTTGCTGCAGTTGGGCATGTTGGCCGGAGAGTGCTTCTCGGGCCGCGAACTGCAACCTTGCAGGTACCTCCCAGGTTCCATGCCCAACGAAAGCCCCCAGACCCAAATGGAGAGGGGCTGCTTGGGGGACCCCTGGGGGCCCTTCAGGCCAGCTAGGTCTTTGGGTCCTGGCTCCTTCGCTTTGGGAGCTGTTGCTGCAGTTGGGCATGTTGGCCGGAGAGTGCTTCTCGGGCCGCGAACTGCAACCTTGCAGGAATCTCCCAGGTTCCCGGCCCAACGAAAGCCCCCAGACCCAAATGGAGAGGGGCTGCTTGGGGGCCCCCTGGGGGCCCTTCAGGCCAGCTAGGTCTTTGGGTCCTGGCTCCTTCGGTTTGGGAGCTGTTGCTGCAGTCGAGCATGTTGGCCGGAGAGTGCTTCTCGGGCCGCGAACTATAACCTTGCAGGATCCTCTCAGGTATCCATTCCCAACGAAAGACCCCAGACCCAAATTAAGAGGGGCTGCTTGGGGGCCCCCTGGGGGCCCTTCAGGCCAGCTAGGTCTTTGGGTCCTGGCTCCTTCGCTTTGGGAGCTGTTGCTGCAGTTGGGCATGTTGGCCGGAGGGTGCTTCTCGGGCCGCGAACTGCAACCTTGCAGGAATCAGCCAGGTTCCCGGCCCAACAAAAGCCCCCAGACCCAAATGGAGAGGGGCTGCTTGGGTGCCCCCTGGGGGCCCTTTCAGGCCAGCTAGGTCTTTGGGTCCTGGCTCCTTCGGTTTGGGAGCTGTTGCTGCAGTTGGGCATGTTGGCCGGAGAGTGCTTCTCGGGCCGCGAACTGCAACCTTGCTGGTATCTCCCAGGTTCCCGACCCAACGAAAGCCCCCAGACCCAAATGGAGAGGGGCTGCTTGGGGGCCCCCTGGGGGCCCTTCAGGCCAGCTAGGTCTTTGGGTCCTGGCTCCTTCGGTTTGGGAGCTGTTGCTGCAGTTGGGAATGTTGGCCGGAGAGTGCTTCTCGGGCCGCGAACTGCAACCTTGCAGGAATCTCCCAGGTTCCCGGCCCAACGAAAGCCCCCAGACCCAAATTGAGAGGGGCTGCTTGGGGCCCCCCTGGGGGCCCTTCAGGCCAGCTAGGTCTTTGGGTCCTGGCTCCTTCGGTTTGGGAGCTGTTGCTGCAGTTGGGCATGTTGGCCGGAGAGTGCTTCTCGGGCCGCGAACTGCAACCTTGCAGGTACCTCCCAGGTTCCCGGCCCAACGAAAGCCCCCAGACCCAAATTGAGAGGGGCTGCTTGGGGGCCCCCTGGGGGCCCTTCAGGCCAGCTAGGTCTTTGGGTCCTGGCTCCTTCGCTTTGGGAGCTGTTGCTGCAGTTGGGCATGTTGGCCGGAGAGTGCTTCTCGGGCCGCGAACTGCAACCTTGCAGGAATCTCCCAGGTTCCCGGCCCAACGAAAGCCCCCAGACCCAAATTGAGAGGGGCTGCTTGGGGGCCCCCTGGGGGCCCTTCAGGCCAGCTAGGTCTTTGGGTCCTGGCTCCTTCGGTTTGGGAGCTGTTGCTGCAGTTGGGCATGTTGGCTGGAGAGTGCTTCTCGGGCCGCGAACTGCAACCTTGCAGGATTCTCCCAGGTTCCCGGCCCAACGAAAGCCCCCAGACCCAAATTGAGAGGGGCTGCTTGGGGCCCCCCTGGGGGCCCATCAGGCCAGCTAGGTCTTTGGGTCCTGGCTCCTTCGCTTTGGGAGCTGTTGCTGCAGTTGGGCATGTTGGCCGGAGAGTGATTCTCGGGCCGCGAACTGCAACCTTGCAGGAATCTCCCAGGTTCCATGCCCAACGAAAGCCCCCAGACCCAAATGGAGAGGGGCTGCTTGGGGGCCCCCTGGGGGCCCTTCAGGCCAGCTAGGTCTTTGGGTCCTGGCTCCTTCGGTTTGGGAGCTGTTGCTGCAGTTGGGCATGTTGGCCGGAGAGTGCTTCTCGGGCCGCGAACTGCAACCTTGCAGGAATCTCCCAGGTTCCCGGCCCAACGAAAGCCCCCAGACCCAAATGGAGAGGGGCTGCTTGGGGGCCCCCTGGGGGCCCTTCAGGCCACCTAGGTCTTTGGGTCCTGGCTCCTTCGGTTTGGGAGCTGTTGCTGCAGTTGGGCATGTTGGCCGGAGAGTGCTTCTCCGGCCGCGAACTGCAACCTTGCAGGTACATCTCAGGTATCCATGCCCAACGAAAGCCCCCAGACCCAAATTAAGAGGGGCTGCTTGGGGGCCCCCTGGGGGCCCTTCAGGCCAGCTAGGTCTTTGGGTCCTGGCTCCTTCGCTTTGGGAGCTGTTGCTGCAGTTGGGCATGTTGGCCGTAGGGTGCTTCTCGGGCCGCGAACTGCAACCTTGCAGGAATCTCCCAGGTTCCCGGCCCAACAAAAGCCCCCAGACCCAAATGGAGAGGGGCTGCTTGGGGGACCCCTGGGGGCCCTTCAGGCCACCTAGGTCTTTGGGTCCTGGCTCCTTCGGTTTGGGAGCTGTTGCTGCAGTTGGGCATGTTGGCCGGAGAGTGCTTCTCGGGCCACGAACTGCAACCTTGCAGGATTCTCCCAGGTTCCCGACCCAACGAAAGCCCCCAGACCCAAATTGAGAGGGGCTGCTTGGGGGCCCCCTGGGGGCCCTTCAGGCCAGCTAGGTCTTTGGGTCCTGGCTCCTTCGGTTTGGGAGCTGTTGCTGCAGTTGGGCATGTTGGCCGGAGAGTGCTTCTCGGGCCGCGAACTGCAACCTTGCAGGAATCTCCCAGGTTCCCGGCCCAACGAAAGCCCCCAGACCCAAATTGAGAGGGGCTGCTTGGGGGCCCCCTGGGGGCCCTTCAGGCCAGCTAGGTCTTTGGGTCCTGGCTCCTTCGGTTTGGGAGCTGTTGCTGCAGTTGGGCATGTTGGCCGGAGAGTGCTTCTCGGGCCGCGAACTGCAACCTTGCAGGTACCTCCCAGGTTCCCGGCCCAACGAAAACCCCCAGACCAAATGGAGAGGGGCTGCTTGGGGGCCCCCTGGGGGCCCTTCAGGCCAGCTAGGTCTTTGGGTCCTGGCTCCTTCGCTTTGGGAGCTGTTGCTGCAGTTGGGCATGTTGGGCGGAGAGTGCTTCTTGGGCCGCGAACTGTAACTTGCAGGTACCTCTCAGGTATACATGCCCAACGAAAGCCCCCAGACCCAAATGGAGAGGGGCTGCTTGGGGGCCTTCTGGGGGCCCTTCAGGCCAGCTAGGTGTGACGGAAAGACACTGAACCACAGGTTTTTAAAATAGAATTAATAGTAATTTATTCTAAAAACCAGAATGCAGATCCAGTACGTCACTTGCAGGTTATTTTTGGATACAATGGGGAATTCACTATTGCAGTTTGGAAGTATGACCACACTGATTACAATCACAAAAGATCCACAAAATACTCTTACTACAACCACTGTGGCTTCCCTAAAACATAGGATCACAGCTCACAAGCACACAAAATATTACAATCACAAAGATCCACAAAATACTCTGCTGCCAACACAGCACACAATAAAATGATCTACAACAGTCACAAACCCCACGGTTACACTTGCCGTAGGCAATTAGCTTCCCTACGATCACAAAGATCTACAAAATACTCTTCTTACAACCATGTGGCTTCCCTAAAACATAGGATCACAGCTCACAAGCACACAAAATATTACCCATACGTTAGTCACTCAAAACGACACACTTAAAACATATCAAATAGCCACTTACCCCGTCTCTCAGGTAAGGGTTCCCAATACATTACCTCAGCCAGCCGCCCGGCTAAGGGGGAAGGGTCTCCTCCTAAGGTTGGAGGAACGGCTCCCAATATTAGCTCGAATGCCAGGGCTTTTATTTGGTTCATTTTGCTGATGTGTGTGACAGGATGCAGGGCTGGGCCTGACACCTCCGGCCCTATCTCTTGCATATTCCCATTGTCTTGGCCCATCGAAACCAAATGCGGACCCTTAGGGCTTGTCAAACAGTTTGAGTAGTGGTTTGATTGGGACTCAGGACATATGTTTGTGGAAGGAAGCCAAGGCTTAGCAAGGCTCCATACAAGTTTTTCAGGTTTTGTGAAGTGCCCGCTTCAGTCTGTTTACAACACAACTCAAGTCGGAGCCATCTACACAGCTCCCCATGAGGTGTCTCCGCAGACAAAGAGCTTAAAAGCAGCCCAAGACTGAGTTGTGTATTACAACTCCCCGTAGGCCGCCTGCTCTGTTTAGGCACTATTGGAACCTGTGTGTATAGCTCAGCCTTACATTCCACCCCGTGACCTGAGTCACAATTCAACCACTTATATGTTATTATTGGCAGATGCATGGGTTTCATCTGCATACTTTAGCAGAGCTACATATTCCTCGTTTTTTAAGTGAACCCTTACATGAGAGATGGATTTTACCATGATTCTTTTGATACAACTGATAGCAATACTTACTATAATAATGCAAATTATAATAACAATTAAGGTTTGCAACAGGTTAGTAATCCACCCCGAAAATACCCATCCTATTCTACCAAAAATATTTCCCAACCAAGTGTCCTTTATTTGTTCTTGCAGTTCATGTGTGACTTCAGCTATCTTCTTCATCTCCTGGAGGTTTTCTCGAAGAGGTAGTGACACATTAGGGATTGTAACACAGCATTCTTCCTGCTCATGGTTTGCTTTCAAGAGTCCACATACCCCTTGTTCTTTAAGTAGTATCATATCTAGCGCGAGCCGGTTTTGAAGTGCAACTTTTGAGACGGCTTGTACTTGTTCGTTGAGCAAATCAAAATTTTCATTAGTAAGGGCTGCTAAGGCTTCCACTTGTGCAGTTAAGTTGGACAACATAATTCTGGTCCTAAGATGACCTATTCCTAATCCAAAGAATCCTTCAGCCCATACTGCCAGCTTCTGAGATACAGTCCATTCAGACGTGTCTGTAGTCCGTTTGGTACGGGAATGCCACAACCCTGGGAAAATGAACTTCTCAGAGTAAAAAGATGGACATAATGACGGTATTCCAAAGGTACACTGCAAACCGGGATTAAGAGGGTTTAACATATCTGTAATCGTCCCATCTGAACATACCCAAGTTAATTGTCGTGGAGCATATATAGGGGAGTCATCACAATTGCCCATAGTTTGAGGGACTTGACAGAGGGATTTCTTAGTGTGTTCTAAATTTTTATAGCTTGTGCTACTATCACACCTCATTGCTGCTGGGTATGGTTTTGAGTAATTCTGACACAAGCAGGCGGCACTGACTAAATGCCGTAATGAAGGGATCAGCCACAACCAACTGTTTTTTAGGTCCCCACCAGTGGTACAGTTTATAATATTTGTGCAATTCCACAAAGGTGTTTTTACATCAGATTTTGCTAAGACCCTTTGTCGAGGCCGCCAGGGATAGCAATCCCTGCTGTCATCTCTCCTCTCCTCATGGGCTTGAGACCATAAACAATTGGCAGGTGGTCCTTGCATCACATCAAACCAGGTACATGAATTGCTAGGTGTTGGAGGAAATTCAAAACACCACTGTGTATTTACTGGTTCCACATACCTCAGGACCAAACGCTTTCCCCAGTATGGTTCATCCCCATGTCGTGTATTTGCCCAAGGGTGTTTGTAACACGGTTGGTTTAGGGATCGTGGCTGTTTGCCTCTGCATCCCAAAGTCCTATTGTCTCGACAAAGGGGAGCATAGGAACAGTTTAGACTCCAAATGGAGGTTCGATTTAATGTATTATTAAATGGCCACTTCCATTCAAACTCCCCCCAAATGATAGACTTATTTTGGTTCCAGAGCCAATCTAGATTTTTACCCAGGTCCACAGGGAGAGCTGTTATAGGGATCCCTTGAGTAGGGGTATGTGGTAAAGGCAGACAGGTAGTGACATGAGAATAGTTAAGCATACGAGCAAAACCTTGTATCATTTTATAGACCACATTGTCTGGTTCAGAGTGATTTATAATAAGAGAACCATCATCATGTTGTTTAAAAGCTCGCACCTGTCTATCCCGTATACTAGATTGTTCACTGTTGCCTAATGTTATCCTAGAAATTATAATTATTATTACAAAGATTTTTACAATTATAGCCATAATATAAAACCTGTGTAAAAACAAGTATGCTACTTAAAAAAAAAGAGAGAAAATAAAAAGAAAGAGAAAACAAATACAAAATAAAACTCAAACAAATATATATATAAACAGGCAAACAAACAGATGAAATCAAAATAAGAAGACCAAAACTCTCAGTTGGGCTTCAAGGTTGTAGTTTCTCGATTTCTTGTTGACACTTATGAGGCCTCCACCCCGTGTCTTCTCAGTTGCCCTTCCTTTCCTTTTGGAGTCGTCCTGTAATTAAAGGAGAAGGGAGTTGTTCGAACGTATATACGCTCGACAGTGAATTGGTTAGAAATCTGGTATAATCCATCTACTACTTATTCGATGTATACGATCAGAATTATCTTTGGCTTCCCATGCATACTGTCCTCTTGGATTGGTCAGTATCAGGGGCACAAATCCAATCTGAGGCAACTTGACTGTTACAGGTTGACCAGAATATAGTCGCGTAGAAGATTTGCTGATTTTATGTGGTTCTTTGGAGGGTAAATCACTAGTAGGGCAAAACGCCTTTACTTTCGCGTTCCCATTTTCACCCCATCTGTTGTTAACAGTATATACTGCCTCAGATAGTCTCAAGTGCCAATTCGACACATGGACTTTGGCAAACCTTTTGATTAATCCATTAACCCGTTCAACTATCCCATTTGCTTGAGGGTAGTAAGGTGTATGGAAGACCCAATTAATACCTTCTCCCCTTGCCCACTCCTGGACAATGGTCGCGGTGAAGTGTGAACCATTATCACTTTGGATGGTAGAAGGCATAGGCAAAGTACTAAACCATTCTTTCAGTGCTCTAATTGTCCATTCTCCAGATGCTGCTACAGCTGCAGTGGCCTGGGTCAACCCAGACACTACTTCTACTCCCACTAGAATATACCTATGTCGGTTAGACATTCTAAGCGGCCCAATGTAGTCAATTTGCCATGTTTGCCAGAGTGTTTTTCCTGCCCTAATATGCAAAGGTGGGGCTTGGTTTGGATGATCCATTTTTAATCGCAAACGGCATTGTGGACAATGTGTTATCGTTTTCTCACAGTCAGACAGCGTGGAAGGCCACCCTCTGGCCTGACACTCCTTGTACAGATCAGTCTTTCCGGTATGGCCACGCCTCTCATGTAACCATTCTCTCAGTCTTTCCCATTCCTGTGTATCTGTGCTCTTATCCATACCCAATGTATGTATACGGGTGAGATAATCAACCTTGTTATTCCAGTGCGCGGCCTCAGTAAGAATTTTGCCATGCGCCTTCACCCACCCTACTTGTAGTGTTTTTCCTTTCCCTATTTCTAACAACTGTTTCCAGTCCTCTGTCCTCCACACTGGTACTCGGTTGATTTGCCATTCATTGATCTCCCAGTATCCTATCCATTCGGTTGCCCCTTTAAATACTGCATATGAATCAGTGTATATAATCTGAGCTCCGTGTTTCACAGCTAACAGCACAGCTCGTAGCTCCCCTACTTGGGCGCTACCTTCTCCTTTCTCAATTTCAGTTCTCCCTGTCTTTATCTCTAGAGCCACTGCGGTATATTGCCAAACCTGGTTTTGGCGTATCGCAGAAGCATCTGTGAACCATACTCCTATCAGATCTGATTCAGCTGTAAAGGGAGGTGCTTCCAAAATAGGCGATGGTTTATTGGGTTTGACTAACATAGAAGGATCCACATTAACATCCTTTTGTAGTTTTGATACCTTTACTGGTCCTTCAATAATAGTAACCAACTGACTGATGCCTTCTAGGTAGGAGTACCATTTCTGGACAGTGGGTTTCTGTGCAATTCCTTCAGGGGGAGGAGTCCCTTTTCTTACTGATTCCAAGAGGAGAAAAGGACCCCTGACAACCATGTCTTGTTGCGTACGGATTCGCTCTGCTTTTTTTACTGCTCGTACCAGTGATAACATGCCCTTCTCCCAATCAGTATATCGCTGTTCTGTATTATTAAATGAATGAGAAGAGAATTCTAAAGGTCTGTCAGGACCATCTGGTCCCCGTTGGTACAGGTTACAGTGGGAACCATGTTCACTGAATCCCCATTCAATCTGTATAGGATCTGTCTGATGTATGGGACCTAAAGTCTGATATATGCGCAGCTCCTGTATCAGTAAATTCAAGGCTTCCTCATGCTCAGTATTCCATTGCCACCGAGTATTCTTTTTAATTAATTTATACAAAGGTCGGGCAATTATGGAAAATCCAGGTACATGTTTTCTCCAATAACCTAAGGTTCCAAGTATCTGTTGTAGTTCCTTCTTATTTTCTGGAGCTTTGCCAGCTTCTATTTTTTCCAGTGTATCAGCTGGTACAGCTATAGCTCCTCCACACCACCAGACACCTAAGAATTTAACCTCTTGGCTTGGTCCCTGACATTTAGCATAAGGAATTTCCAGTCCTAATGAAGTCAGGGTGGAAAGGATCTGATTAAATGCTCTTTTCACTGTCTCTTGGTTGTCTCCACCTATTAGGATGTCATCAATATATTGATACACGCTTATCCCATCTGGTATATCTATTTCCTTCAATATCCTTGCTAGTGCATTATGGGCAATGGTGGGGGAGTGTTTGTACCCTTGGGGAAGTCGATTGAAGGTATATTGCACTCCTTCCCAGGTGAATGCAAATTGAGGCTTATCCTCCTCTTGAAGAGGAATCATAAAGAACATATCCTTAACATCCAGAGTAGACATCCATGTGTGATGTTTGGATTGGATTTGGGTAACCAGTTCTGCAATATTAGGGACAGCGGCTGTGAGTGGCAGCGTGTTACTATTAAGCTTTCTGTAGTCAACTGTCAGTCTCCACCTACCGTCCGGCTTGCGTACTGGCCATACCGGGGAATTATAGGGCGAGTGGGTCCTGGTTATAATTTCACGGGTTTCCAAGTCTTTGATCACCTCTCTGATCCCATCCTTGGCAGCAGATGGTAAAGGATATTGATTAACGTTTGTTATTCTGGATGGAGGTAACTTAATGGCTGCCTCAAGTACCCGAACTTCACATGGTGGAGCTCCAAAGCTCCACACAGTTCCATTGGGTAGTTTCCAGACCTTATTTGCTAGGACATCAAATCCTAGTATATTACTTCGGTATGGACCAATGACTACTTTTACCCTGGTCATTCGTTTTTCCCCTGGAAGCCAAACACACACTGTACTAACTGGTCTGGCTTCGGATACTCCAGTTACTCCTATTACATTTATTTTCTTTCGCGTAGGGGTCAGTCCTAATTTTTTGGCTGTTTTCTCAGTGATCACACTTATCTGAGCTCCAGTATCAATTAAAAAATCTACAGGTATGCGCTTGGGGCCAGTGGCCAAAATAACATGTGGGTCAGTATGCTGGTTAGGCCATTCTAGGTTGGATATTACGCGGGTGGGTCGGCCTGAAATTCCCCCCGCGCTTCCTAGTTTTTTAAATCGATCAGATCCTCCCTCAGGGCTGAGTAAGGGCTAGGAGACACAGAAGATTTTTTCTCCTGCATTTTGGTGGTATCACGAGATTCTAAGGCCTTGCTGATAGGCCGTTCGGCTACATTTATCAGCGTGCGAATAATCTCTATGGATTGCCCATCTAGCGCTGCCCGGGGTATCCCTAGTGCTAACGCCTTTTTCCACAGCTCATTGCGCTGAGATTTGAAATGGAGATTGGTTTGTCGAGGAGGGTGGGGATTATTTCTCTCGAAAAACCCTGCTTGGCGGATCCGGCGCTGCAAATTTGGACTCTCTTCTAACCAGCCCATCTCTCTGCCGTAAACCACCATTTCTTGTAATAGCTCCCCCCACGTTAAAACAGGCTGTAGCTGGTTTGGATTGCGAGCATTACGGTCAATTGTCCGCGCAATCTTTTCCTTTAGGGTTTGCATATAGATTTTTAACGCATCCGGGAGACCCCTAATCAATGGTTTAAGGCGGGCCGGATCGACCGGAGCGGCAAGGGGAACACCCTGTCCCCCACGCTCATACATGGCTTGTATACAGGCAGCCTTCTGTACTGATTCAGGCAACTCAGATATCCCAGCAGTTTTAATACTTAAAGGTTCGCCTCGCTCCCTAGAATCCAGTCCCCCTGCCCAATAGGCAACTCTAAGTGTTAAAGGTTGGTCCCCCATGGGACCCTGATTAAGGAATACACCAGGACCCCAATACCCCCCGGCTTCCTCTCCACTCAGCAAGATTCGATCTCCTCCATTCAGGGACACACGCCACAAATACTCTGTTTCACTTTCCCCTGGCATGCGCGCGAATTTTTCCTGCATTTGTGCAAGCTCTGGCGCAGACCATGGGGTGATTCGTGTTGTAGTTAATTTTCGATTATTTCTGTCATTCGACTGCACCTCTGTTCGAACGAGGGGTCGAACCTCAATATCACTTGCAACATCAGATTTATCATCCGGATCACCCCAGATATCTCCGTCCCAAGTATCAGGATCGGCACACATAACTAAATTCCTGACCTGGGCGGGAGAAGGAGTTGGTGCATTTGATAACAACAAATTTATTTTTTCTTGTAATCTTTTATTTTTTTCCTTATTAGAATCTAAGTCATCTTTTAAAACCATATTTTCAACTTCCAGTTTTTCATTACGATTACGCAAGGAATCATTCATTTTTTGTTCTGCTTCTAAGGCAGCCTTGGTAACCCCAAGTTCATTTTCCAATGCACTGAGTCGTGTAACTGCACCAAGATCAGCTGCCTTTGCTGCCTCCTGTGCGCAGGCGAGGCATGCCCCGAGGATAGTGCACAGGATACCTTTACCTTTCCCATTTTTCGTTTTCTTTTGTTCCTTCCTATCTTGCTCCACCCACTCCAACACTTTCTCCTGACTTTTCCACAACATATTTGCCTTTGCCTTATCCAGGAGAGAGGGTCTACAACCATGTTTCTGCAAAAGTTCCTCCATTGTATCCTGCCGACTACGCCAATTAATGTGACGGAAAGACACTGAACCACAGGTTTTTAAAATAGAATTAATAGTAATTTATTCTAAAAACCAGAATGCAGATTCAGTACGTCACTTGCAGGTTATTTTTGGATACAATGGGGAATTCACTATTGCAGTTTGGAAGTATGACCACACTGATTACAATCACAAAAGATCCACAAAATACTCTTACTACAACCACTGTGGCTTCCCTAAAACATAGGATCACAGCTCACAAGCACACAAAATATTACAATCACAAAGATCCACAAAATACTCTGCTGCCAACACAGCACACAATAAAATGATCTACAACAGTCACAAACCCCACGGTTACACTTGCCGTAGGCAATTAGCTTCCCTACGATCACAAAGATCTACAAAATACTCTTCTTACAACCATGTGGCTTCCCTAAAACATAGGATCACAGCTCACAAGCACACAAAATATTACCCATACGTTAGTCACTCAAAACGACACACTTAAAACATATCAAATAGCCACTTACCCCGTCTCTCAGGTAAGGGTTCCCAATACATTACCTCAGCCAGCCGCCCGGCTAAGGGGGAAGGGTCTCCTCCTAAGGTTGGAGGAACGGCTCCCAATATTAGCTCGAATGCCAGGGCTTTTATTTGGTTCATTTTGCTGATGTGTGTGACAGGATGCAGGGCTGGGCCTGACACCTCCGGCCCTATCTCTTGCATATTCCCATTGTCTTGGCCCATCGAAACCAAATGCGGACCCTTAGGGCTTGTCAAACAGTTTGAGTAGTGGTTTGATTGGGACTCAGGACATATGTTTGTGGAAGGAAGCCAAGGCTTAGCAAGGCTCCATACAAGTTTTTCAGGTTTTGTGAAGTGCCCGCTTCAGTCTGTTTACAACACAACTCAAGTCGGAGCCATCTACACAGCTCCCCATGAGGTGTCTCCGCAGACAAAGAGCTTAAAAGCAGCCCAAGACTGAGTTGTGTATTACAACTCCCCGTAGGCCGCCTGCTCTGTTTAGGCACTATTGGAACCTGTGTGTATAGCTCAGCCTTACACTAGGTCTTTGGGTCCTGGATCCTTCGCTTTGGGAGCTGTTGCTGGATATTGGGCATGTTGGCCGGAGAGTGCTTCTCGGGCCGCGAACTGCCACCTTGCTGGTATCTCCCAGGTTCTCAGCCTAAAGAAAGCC
Source organism: Gallinula chloropus (assembly GCF_964237585.1). NCBI lineage: Eukaryota > Metazoa > Chordata > Aves > Gruiformes > Rallidae > Gallinula > Gallinula chloropus. Next base: position 157,364 of record NW_028168802.1, read on the forward strand.
CCCAGACCCAAATGGAGAGGGGCTGCTTGGTGGCCTTCTGGGGGCCCTTCAGGCCAGCTAGGTCTTTGGGTCCTGGCTCCTTCGCTTTGGGAGCTGTTGCTGGATATTGGGCATGTTGGCCGGAGAGTGCTTCTCGGGCCGCGAACTGCAACCTTGCTCGTATCTCCCAGGTTCTCAGCCTAAAGAAAGCCCCCAGACCCAAATGGAGAGGGGCTGCTTGGGGGCCCCCTGGGGGCACTTCAGGCCAGCTAGGTCTTTGGGTCCTGGCTCCTTCGCTTTGGGAGCTGTTGCTGCAGTTGGGCATGTTGGCCGGAGAGTGCTTCTCGGGCCGCGAACTGCAACCTTGCAGGAATCTCCCAGGTCCCCGGCCCAACGAAAGCCCCCAGACCCAAATGGAGAGGGGCTGCTTGGGGGCCCCCTGGGGGCCCTTCAGGCCAGCTAGGTCTTTGTGTCCTGGCTCATTCGGTTTGGGAGCTGTTGCTGACGTTGTGCATGTTGGCCGGAGAGTGCTTCTCGGGCCTCGAACTGCAACCTTGCAGGAATCTCCCAGGTTCCCGGCCCAACGAAAGCCCCCAGACCCAAATGGAGAGGGGCTGCTTGGGGGCCACCTGGGGGCCCTTCAGGCCAGCTAGGTCTTTGGGTCCTGGCTCCTTCGCTTTGGGAGCTGTTGCTGCAGTTGGGCATGTTGGCCGGAGAGTGCTTCTCCGGCCGCGAACTGCAACCTTGCAGGTACCTCCCAGGTTCCCGGCCCAACGAAAGCCCCCAGACCCAAATGGAGATGAGCTCCTTGGGGGCCCCCTGGGGGCCCTTCAGGCCAGCTAGGTCTTTGGGTCCTGGCTCCTTCGCTTTGGGAGCTGTTGCTGCAGTTGAGCATGTTGGCCGGAGAGTGCTTCTCGGGCCGCGAACTGCAACCTTGCAGGAATCTCCCAGGTTCCCGGCCCAACGAAAGCCCCCAGACCCAAATGGAGAGGGGCTGCTTGGGGGCCCCCTGGGGGCCCTTCAGGCCAGCTAGGTCTTTGGGTCCTGGCTCCTTCGCTTTGGGAGCTGTTGCTGCAGTTGGGCATGTTGGCCGGAGAGTGCTTCTCGGGCCGCGAACTGCAACCTTGCAGGAATCTCCCAGGTTCCCGGCCCAACGAAAGCCCCCAGACCCAAATGGAGAGGGGCTGCTTGGGGGCCCCCTGGGGGCCCTTCAGGCCACCTAGGTCTTTGTGTCCTGGCTCCTTCGCTTTGGGAGCTGTTGCTGCAGTTGGGCATGTTGGCCGGAGAGTGCTTCTCGGGCCGCGAACTGTAACTTGCAGGTACCTCTCAGGTATACATGCCCAACGAAAGCCCCCAGACCCAAATGGAGAGGGGCTGCTTGGTGGCCTTCTGGGGGCCCTTCAGGCCAGCTAGGTCTTTGGGTCCTGGCTCCTTCGCTTTGGGAGCTGTTGCTGCAGTTGGGCATGTTGGCCGGAGAGTGCTTCTCGGGCCGCGAACTGCAACCTTGCAGGAATCTCCCAGGTTCCCGGCCCAACGAAAGCCCCCAGACCCAAATTGAGAGGTGCTGCTTGAGGGCCCCCTGGGGGCCCTTCAGGCCAGCTAGGTCTTTGGGTCCTGGCTCCTTCGCTTTGGGAGCTGTTGCTGCAGTTGGGCATGTTGGCCGGAGAGTGCTTCTCGGGCCGAGAACTGCAACCTTGCAGGATTCTCCCAGGTTCCCGGCCCAACTAAAGCCCCCAGACCCAAATTGAGAGGGGCTGCTTGGTGGCCCCCTGGGGGCCCTTCAGGCCAGCTAGGTCTTTGGGTCCTGGCTCCTTCGCTTTGGGAGCTGTTGCTGCAGTTGGGCATGTTGGCCGGAGAGTGCTTCTCGGGCCGCGAACTGCAACCTTGCAGGTACCTCCCAGGTTCCTGGCCCAACGAAAGCCCCCAGACCCAAATGGAGAGGGGCTGCTTGGGGGCCCCCTGGGGGCCCTTCAGGCCAGCTAGGTCTTTGGGTCCTGGCTCCTTCGCTTTGGGAGCTGTTGCTGCATTTGGGCATGTTGGCCGGAGAGTGCTTCTCGGGCCGCGAACTGCAACCTTGCAGGAATCTCCCAGGTTCCCGGCCCAACTAAAGCCCCCAGACCCAAATGGAGAGGACCTCCTTGGGGGCCCCATGGGGGCCCTTCAGGCCAGCTAGGTCTTTGGGTCCTGGCTCCTTCGCTTTGGGAGCTGTTGCTGCAGTTGAGCATGTTGGCCGGAGAGTGCTTCTCGGGCCGCGAACTGCAACCTTGCAGGATTCTCCCAGGTTCCCGGCCCAACGAAAACCCCCAGACCAAATGGAGAGGGGCTGCTTGGGGGCCCCCTGGGGGCCCTTCAGGCCAGCTAGGTCTTTGGGTCCTGGCTCCTTCGCTTTGGGAGCTGTTGCTGCAGTTGGGCATGTTGGGCGGAGAGTGCTTCTTGGGCCGCGAACTGTAACTTGCAGGTACCTCTCAGGTATACATGCCCAACGAAAGCCCCCAGACCCAAATGGAGAGGGGCTGCTTGGTGGCCTTCTGGGGGCCCTTCAGGCCAGCTAGGTCTTTGGGTCCTGGCTCCTTCGCTTTGGGAGCTGTTGCTGGATATTGGGCATGTTGGCCGGAGAGTGCTTCTCGGGCCGCGAACTGCAACCTTGCTCGTATCTCCCAGGTTCTCAGCCTAAAGAAAGCCCCCAGACCCAAATGGAGAGGGGCTGCTTGGGGGCCCCCTGGGGGCACTTCAGGCCAGCTAGGTCTTTGGGTCCTGGCTCCTTCGCTTTGGGAGCTGTTGCTGCAGTTGGGCATGTTGGCCGGAGAGTGCTTCTCGGGCCGCGAACTGCAACCTTGCAGGAATCTCCAAGGTCCCCGGCCCAACGAAAGCCCCCAGACCCAAATGGAGAGGGGCTGCTTGGGGGCCCCCTGGGGGCCCTTCAGGCCAGCTAGGTCTTTGTGTCCTGGCTCATTCGGTTTGGGAGCTGTTGCTGACGTTGTGCATGTTGGCCGGAGAGTGCTTCTCGGGCCTCGAACTGCAACCTTGCAGGAATCTCCCAGGTTCCCGGCCCAACGAAAGCCCCCAGACCCAAATGGAGAGGGGCTGCTTGGGGGCCACCTGGGGGCCCTTCAGGCCAGCTAGGTCTTTGGGTCCTGGCTCCTTCGCTTTGGGAGCTGTTGCTGCAGTTGGGCATGTTGGCCGGAGAGTGCTTCTCCGGCCGCGAACTGCAACCTTGCAGGTACCTCCCAGGTTCCCGGCCCAACGAAAGCCCCCAGACCCAAATGGAGAGGAGCTCCTTGGGGGCCCCCTGGGGGCCCTTCAGGCCAGCTAGGTCTTTGGGTCCTGGCTCCTTCGCTTTGGGAGCTGTTGCTGCAGTTGAGCATGTTGGCCGGAGAGTGCTTCTCGGGCCGCGAACTGCAACCTTGCAGGAATCTCCCAGGTTCCCGGCCCAACGAAAGCCCCCAGACCCAAATTGAGAGGGGCTGCTTGAGGGCCCCCTGGGGGCCCTTCAGGCCAGCTAGGTCTTTGGGTCCTGGCTCCTTCGCTTTGGGAGCTGTTGCTGACGTTGGGCATGTTGGCCGGAGAGTGCTTCTCGGGCCGCGAACTGTAACTTGCAGGTACCTCTCAGGTATACATGCCCAACGAAAGCCCCCAGACCCAAATGGAGAGGGGCTGCTTGGGGGCCCCCTGGGGGCCCTTCAGGCCAGCTAGGTCTTTGGGTCCTGGCTCCTTCGCTTTGGGAGCTGTTGCTGCAGTTGGGCATGTTGGCCGGAGAGTGCTTCTCGGGCCGCGAACTGCAACCTTGCAGGAATCTCCCAGGTTCCCGGCCCAACGAAAGCCCCCAGACCCAAATTGAGAGGTGCTGCTTGAGGGCCCCCTGGGGGCCCTTCAGGCCAGCTAGGTCTTTGGGTCCTGGCTCCTTCGCTTTGGGAGCTGTTGCTGCAGTTGGGCATGTTGGCCGGAGAGTGCTTCTCGGACCGCGAACTGCAACCTTGCATGAATCTCCCAGGTTCCCGGCCCAACGAAAGCCCCCAGACCCAAATTGAGAGGGGCTGCTTGGGGGCCCCCTGGGGGCCCTTCAGGCCACCTAGGTCTTTGGGTCCTGGCTCCTTCGGTTTGGGAGCTGTTGCTGCAGTTGAGCATGTTGGCCGGAGAGTGCTTCTCGGGCCGCGAACTGCAACCTTGCAGGTACATCTCAGGTATCCATGCCCAACGAAAGCCCCCAGACCCAAATGGAGAGGGGCTGCTTGGGGGACCCCTGGGGGCCTTTCAGGCCAGCTAGGTCTTTGGGTCCTGGCTCCTTCGGTTTGGGAGCTGTTGCTGGATATTGGGCATGTTGGCCGGAGAGTGCTTCTCGGGCCGCGAACTGCAACCTTGCAGGAATCTCCCAGGTTCCATGCCCAACGAAAGCCCCCAGACCCAAATTGAGAGGGGCTGCTTGGGGGCCCCCTGGGGGCCCTTCAGGCCAGCTAGGTCTTTGGGTCCTGGCTCCTTCGCTTTGGGAGCTGTTGCTGCAGTTGGGCATGTTGGCCGGAGAGTGCTTCTCGGGCCGCGAACTGTAACCTTGCAGGTACCTCTCAGGTATCCATGCCCAACGAAAGCCCCCAGACCCAAATTGAGAGGGGCTGCTTGGGGGCCCCCTGGGGGCCCTTCAGGCCAGCTAGGTCTTTGTGTCCTTGCTCCTTCGCTTTGGGAGCTGTTGCTGCAGTTGGGCATGTTGGCCGGAGAGTGCTTCTCGGGCCGCGAACTGCAACCTTGCAGGATTCTCCCAGGTTCCTGGCCCAACGAAAGCCCCCAGACCCAAATGGAGAGGGGCTGCTTGGGGGCCCCCTGGGGGCCCTTCAGGCCAGCTAGGTCTTTGGGTCCTGGCTCCTTCGGTTTGGGAGCTGTTGCTGCAGTTGGGCATGTTGGCCGGAGAGTGCTTCTCGGGCCGCGTACTGCAACCTTGCAGGTACCTCCCAGGTTCCCGGCCCAACTAAAGCCCCCAGACCCAAATGGAGAGGAGCTCCTTGGGGCCCCCCTGGGGGCCCTTCAGGCCAGCTAGGTCTTTGGGTCCTGGCTCCTTCGGTTTGGGAGCTGTTGCTGCAGTTGGGCATGTTGGCCGGAGAGTGCTTCTCCGGCCGCGAACTGCAACCTTGCAGGTACCTCCCAGGTTCCCGGCCCAACTAAAGCCCCCAGACCCAAATGGAGAGGGGCTGCTTGGGGGCCCCCTGGGGGCCCTTCAGGCCAGCTAGGTCTTTGGGTCCTGGCTCCTTCGCTTTGGGAGCTGTTGCTGCAGTTGGGCATGTTGGCCGGAGAGTGCTTCTCGGACCGCGAACTGCAACCTTGCAGGAATCTCCCAGGTTCCCGGCCCAACGAAAGCCCCCAGACCCAAATTGAGAGGGGCTGCTTGGGGGCCCCCTGGGGGCCCTTCAGGCCAGCTAGGTCTTTGGGTCCTGGCTCCTTCGGTTTGGGAGCTGTTGCTGCAGTTGAGCATGTTGGCCGGAGAGTGCTTCTCGGGCCGCGAACTGCAACCTTGCAGGATTCTCCCAGGTTCCCGGCCCAACGAAAGCCCCCAGACCCAAATGGAGAGGGGCTGCTTGGGGCCCCCCTGGGGGCCCTTCAGGCCAGCTAGGTCTTTGGGTCCTGGCTCCTTCGGTTTGGGAGCTGTTGCTGCAGTTGGGCATGTTGGCCGGAGAGTGCTTCTCGGGCCGCGTACTGCAACCTTGCAGGTACCTCCCAGGTTCCCGGCCCAACTAAAGCCCCCAGACCCAAATGGAGAGGACCTCCTTGGGGGCCCCATGGGGGCCCTTCAGGCCAGCTAGGTCTTTGGGTCCTGGCTCCTTCGCTTTGGGAGCTGTTGCTGTAGTTGGGCATGTTGGCCGGAGAGTGCTTCTCGGGCCGCGAACTGCAACCTTGCAGGATTCTCCCAGGTTCCCGGCCCAACGAAAACCCCCAGACCAAATGGAGAGGGGCTGCTTGGGGGCCCCCTGGGGGCCCTTCAGGCCAGGTAGGTCTTTGGGTCCTGGCTCCTTCGCTTTGGGAGCTGTTGCTGCAGTTGGGCATGTTGGGCGGAGAGTGCTTCTTGGGCCGCGAACTGTAACTTGCAGGTACCTCTCAGGTATACATGCCCAACGAAAGCCCCCAGACCCAAATGGAGAGGGGCTGCTTGGTGGCCTTCTGGGGGCCCTTCAGGCCAGCTAGGTCTTTGGGTCCTGGCTCCTTCGCTTTGGGAGCTGTTGCTGGATATTGGGCATGTTGGCCGGAGAGTGCTTCTCGGGCCGCGAACTGCAACCTTGCTCGTATCTCCCAGGTTCTCAGCCTAAAGAAAGCCCCCAGACCCAAATGGAGAGGGGCTGCTTGGGGGCCCCCTGGGGGCACTTCAGGCCAGCTAGGTCTTTGGGTCCTGGCTCCTTCGCTTTGGGAGCTGTTGCTGCAGTTGGGCATGTTGGCCGGAGAGTGCTTCTCGGGCCGCGAACTGCAACCTTGCAGGAATCTCCCAGGTTCCCGGCCCAACGAAAGCCCCCAGACCCAAATGGAGAGGGGCTGCTTGGGGGCCCCCTGGGGGCCCTTCAGGCCAGCTAGGTCTTTGTGTCCTGGCTCATTCGGTTTGGGAGCTGTTGCTGACGTTGTGCATGTTGGCCGGAGAGTGCTTCTCGGGCCTCGAACTGCAACCTTGCAGGAATCTCCCAGGTTCCCGGCCCAACGAAAGCCCCCAGACCCAAATGGAGAGGGGCTGCTTGGGGGCCCCCTGGGGGCCCTTCAGGCCAGCTAGGTCTTTGGGTCCTGGCTCCTTCGGTTTGGGAGCTGTTGCTGCAGTCGAGCATGTTGGCCGGAGAGTGCTTCTCGGACCGTGAACTGCAACCTTGCAGGAATCTCCCAGGTTCCCGGCCCAACGAAAGCCCCCAGACCCAAATTGAGAGGGGCTGCTTGGGGGCCCCCTGGGGGCCCTTCAGGCCAGCTAGGTCTTTGGGTCCTGGCTCCTTCGGTTTGGGAGCTGTTGCTGCAGTTGAGCATGTTGGCCGGAGAGTGCTTCTCGGGCCGCGAACTGCAACCTTGCAGGATTCTCCCAGGTTCCCGGCCCAACGAAAGCCCCCAGACCCAAATGGAGAGGGGCTGCTTGGGGCCCCCCTGGGGGCCCTTCAGGCCAGCTAGGTCTTTGGGTCCTGGCTCCTTCGGTTTGGGAGCTGTTGCTGCAGTTGGGCATGTTGGCCGGAGAGTGCTTCTCGGGCCGCGAACTGCAACCTTGCAGGAATCTCCCAGATTCCATGCCCAACGAAAGCCCCCAGACCCAAATTGAGAGGGGCTGCTTGGGGGCCCCCTGGGGGCCCTTCAGGCCAGCTAGGTCTTTGGGTCCTGGCTCCTTCGGTTTGGGAGCTGTTGCTGCAGTTGGGCATGTTGGCCGGAGAGTGCTTCTCGGGCCGCGAACTGCAACCTTGCAGGAATCTCCCAGGTTCCCGGCCCAACGAAAGCCCCCAGACCCAAATTGAGAGGGGCTGCTTGGGGGCCCCCTGGGGGCCCTTCAGGCCAGCTAGGTCTTTGGGTCCTGGCTCCTTCGGTTTGGGAGCTGTTGCTGCAGTTGGGCATGTTGGCCGGAGAGTGCTTCTCGGGCCGCGTACTGCAACCTTGCAGGTACCTCCCAGGTTCCCGGCCCAACTAAAGCCCCCAGACCCAAATGGAGAGGACCTCCTTGGGGGCCCCATGAAGGCCCTTCAGGCCAGCTAGGTCTTTGGGTCCTGGCTCCTTCGCTTTGGGAGCTGTTGCTGCAGTTGGGCATGTTGGCCGGAGAGTGCTTCTCGGGCCGCGAACTGCAACCTTGCAGGATTCTCCCAGGTTCCCGGCCCAACGAAAACCCCCAGACCAAATGGAGAGGGGCTGCTTGGGGGCCCCCTGGGGGCCCTTCAGGCCAGGTAGGTCTTTGGGTCCTGGCTCCTTCGCTTTGGGAGCTGTTGCTGCAGTTGGGCATGTTGGGCGGAGAGTGCTTCTTGGGCCGCGAACTGTAACTTGCAGGTACCTCTCAGGTATACATGCCCAACGAAAGCCCCCAGACCCAAATGGAGAGGGGCTGCTTGGGGGCCCCCTGGGGGCCCTTCAGGCCAGCTAGGTCTTTGGGTCCTGGCTCCTTCGCTTTGGGAGCTGTTGCTGGATATTGGGCATGTTGGCCGGAGAGTGCTTCTCGGGCCTCGAACTGTAACCTTGCTCGTATCTCCCAGGTTCTCAGCCTAAAGAAAGCCCCCAGACCCAAATGGAGAGGGGCTGCTTGGGGGCCCCCTGGGGGCACTTCAGGCCAGCTAGGTCTTTGGGTCCTGGCTCCTTCGCTTTGGGAGCTGTTGCTGCAGTTGGGCATGTTGGCCGGAGAGTGCTTCTCGGGCCGCGAACTGCAACCTTGCAGGAATCTCCCAGGTTCCCGGCCCAACGAAAGCCCCCAGACCCAAATGGAGAGGGGCTGCTTGGGGGCCCCCTGGGGGCCCTTCAGGCCAGCTAGGTCTTTGTGTCCTGGCTCATTCGGTTTGGGAGCTGTTGCTGACGTTGTGCATGTTGGCCGGAGAGTGCTTCTCGGGCCTCGAACTGCAACCTTGCAGGAATCTCCCAGGTTCCCGGCCCAACGAAAGCCCCCAGACCCAAATGGAGAGGGGCTGCTTGGGGGCCCCCTGGGGGCCCTTCAGGCCAGCTAGGTCTTTGGGTCCTGGCTCCTTCGCTTTGGGAGCTGTTGCTGCAGTTGAGCATGTTGGCCGGAGAGTGCTTCTCCGGCCGCGAACTGCAACCTTGCAGGTACCTCCCAGGTTCCCGGCCCAACGAAAGCCCCCAGACCCAAATGGAGATGAGCTCCTTGGGGGCCCCCTGGGGGCCCTTCAGGCCAGCTAGGTCTTTGGGTCCTGGCTCCTTCGCTTTGGGAGCTGTTGCTGCAGTTGGGCATGTTGGCCGGAGAGTGCTTCTCGGGCCGCGAACTGCAACCTTGCAGGAATCTCCCAGGTTCCCGGCCCAACGAAAGCCCCCAGACCCAAATGGAGAGGGGCTGCTTGAGGGCCCCCTGGGGGCCCTTCAGGCCAGCTAGGTCTTTGGGTCCTGGCTCCTTCGCTTTGGGAGCTGTTGCTGACGTTGGGCATGTTGGCCGGAGAGTGCTTCTCGGGCCGCGAACTGCAACCTTGCAGGAATCTCCCAGGTTCCCGGCCCAACGAAAGCCCCCAGACCCAAATGGAGAGGGGCTGCTTGGGGGCCCCCTGGGGGCCCTTCAGTCCACCTAGGTCTTTGTGTCCTGGCTCCTTCGCTTTGGGAGCTGTTGCTGCAGTTGGGCATGTTGGCCGGAGAGTGCTTCTTGGGCAGCGATCTGTAACTTGCAGGTACCTCTCAGGTATACATGCCCAACGAAAGGCCCCAGACCCAAATGGAGAGGGGCTGCTTGGTGGCCTTCTGGGGGCCCTTCAGGCCAGCTAGGTCTTTGGGTCCTGGCTCCTTCGCTTTGGGAGCTGTTGCTGCAGTTGGGCATGTTGGCCGGAGAGTGCTTCTCGGGCCGCGAACTGCAACCTTGCAGGAATCTCCCAGGTTCCCGGCCCAACGAAAGCCCCCAGACCCAAATTGAGAGGGGCTGCTTGAGGGCTCCCTGGGGGCCCTTCAGGCCAGCTAGGTCTTTGGGTCCTGGCTCCTTCGCTTTGGGAGCTGTTGCTGCAGTTGGGCATGTTGGCCGGAGAGTGCTTCTCGGACCGCGAACTGCAACCTTGCAGGAATCTCCCAGGTTCCCGGCCCAACGAAAGCCCCCAGACCCAAATGGAGAGGGGCTGCTTGGGGGCCCCCTGGGGGCCCTTCAGGCCAGCTAGGTCTTTGGGTCCTGGCTCCTTCGGTTTGGGAGCTGTTGCTGCAGTTGAGCATGTTGGCCGGAGAGTGCTTCTCGGGCCGCGAACTGCAACCTTGCAGGAATCTCCCAGGTTCCATGCCCAACGAAAGCCCCCAGACCCAAATTGAGAGGGGCTGCTTGGGGGCCCCCTGGGGGCCCTTCAGGCCAGCTAGGTCTTTGGGTCCTGGCTCCTTCGCTTTGGGAGCTGTTGCTGCAGTTGGGCATGTTGGCCGGAGAGTGCTTCTCGGGCCGCGAACTGTGGCCTTGCAGGTACCTCTCAGGTATACATGCCCAACGAAAGCCCCCAGACCCAAATTGAGAGGGGCTGCTTGGTGGCCCCCTGGGGGCCCTTCAGGCCAGCTAGGTCTTTGGGTCCTGGCTCCTTCGCTTTGGGAGCTGTTGCTGCAGTTGGGCATGTTGGCCGGAGAGTGCTTCTCGGGCCTCGAACTGCAACCTTGCAGGAATCTCCCAGGTTCCCGGCCCAACGAAAGCCCCCAGACCCAAATGGAGAGGGGCTGCTTGGGGGCCCCCTGGGGGCCCTTCAGGCCAGCTAGGTCTTTGGGTCCTGGCTCCTTCGCTTTGGGAGCTGTTGCTGCAGTTGGGCATGTTGGCCGGAGAGTGCTTCTCCGGCCGCGAACTGCAACCTTGCAGGTACCTCCCAGGTTCCCGGCCCAACGAAAGCCCCCAGACCCAAATGGAGATGAGCTCCTTGGGGGCCCCCTGGGGGCCCTTCAGGCCAGCTAGGTCTTTGGGTCCTGGCTCCTTCGCTTTTGGAGCTGTTGCTGCAGTTGGGCATGTTGGCCGGAGAGTGCTTCTCGGGCGGCGAACTGCAACCTTGCAGGAATCTCCCAGGTTCCCGGCCCAACGAAAGCCCCCAGACCCAAATTGAGAGGGGCTGCTTGAGGGCCCCCTGGGGGCCCTTCAGGCCAGCTAGGTCTTTGGGTCCTGGCTCCTTCGCTTTGGGAGCTGTTGCTGACGTTGGGCATGTTGGCCGGAGAGTGCTTCTCGGGCCGCGAACTGCAACCTTGCAGGAATCTCCCAGGTTCCCGGCCCAACGAAAGCCCCCAGACCCAAATGGAGAGGGGCTGCTTGGGGGCCCCCTGGGGGCCCTTCAGGCCACCTAGGTCTTTGTGTCCTGGCTCCTTCGCTTTGGGAGCTGTTGCTGCAGTTGGGCATGTTGGCCGGAGAGTGCTTCTTGGGCAGCGAACTGTAACTTGCAGGTACCTCTCAGGTATACATGCCCAACGAAAGCCCCCAGACCCAAATGGAGAGGGGCTGCTTGGTGGCCTTCTGGGGGCCCTTCAGGCCAGCTAGGTCTTTGGGTCCTGGCTCCTTCGGTTTGGGAGCTGTTGCTGCAGTTGGGCATGTTGGCCGGAGAGTGCTTCTCGGGCCGCGAACTGCAACCTTGCAGGAATCTCCCAGGTTCCCGGCCCAACGAAAGCCCCCAGACCCAAATTGAGAGGGGCTGCTTGAGGGCTCCCTGGGGGCCCTTCAGGCCAGCTAGGTCTTTGGGTCCTGGCTCCTTCGCTTTGGGAGCTGTTGCTGCAGTTGGGCATGTTGGCCGGAGAGTGCTTCTCGGACCGCGAACTGCAACCTTGCAGGAATCTCCCAGGTTCCCGGCCCAACGAAAGCCCCCAGACCCAAATGGAGAGGGGCTGCTTGGGGGCCCCCTGGGGGCCCTTCAGGCCAGCTAGGTCTTTGGGTCCTGGCTCCTTCGGTTTGGGAGCTGTTGCTGCAGTTGAGCATGTTGGCCGGAGAGTGCTTCTCGGGCCGCGAACTGCAACCTTGCAGGTACATCTCAGGTATCCATGCCCAACGAAAGCCCCCAGACCCAAATGGAGAGGGGCTGCTTGGGGGCCCCCTGGGGGCCCTTCAGGCCAGCTAGGTCTTTGGGTCCTGGCTCCTTCACTTTGGGAGCTGTTGCTGCAGTTGGGCATGTTGGCCGGAGAGTGCTTCTCGGGCCGCGAACTGCAACCTTGCAGGAATCTCACAGGTTCCATGCCCAACGAAAGCCCCCAGACCCAAATGGAGAGGGGCTGCTTGGGGGCCCCCTGGGGGCCCTTCAGGCCAGCTAGGTCTTTGGGTCCTGGCTCCTTCGCTTTGGGAGCTGTTGCTGCAGTTGGGCATGTTGGCCGGAGAGTGCTTCTCGGGCCGCGAACTGTAGCCTTGCAGGTACCTCTCAGGTATCCATGCCCAACGAAAGCCCCCAGACCCAAATTGAGAGGGGCTGCTTGGTGGCCCCCTGGGGGCCCTTCAGGCCAGCTAGGTCTTTGGGTCCTGGCTCCTTCGCTTTGGGAGCTGTTGCTGCAGTTGGGCATGTTGGCCGGAGAGTGCTTCTCGGGCCGCGTACTGCAACCTTGCAGGTACCTCCCAGGTTCCCGGCCCAACTAAAGCCCCCAGACCCAAATGGAGAGGAGCTCCTTGGGGGCCCCATGGGGGCCCTTCAGGCCAGCTACGTCTTTGGGTCCTGGCTCCTTCGGTTTGGGAGCTGTTGCTGCAGTTGGGCATGTTGGCCGGAGAGTGCTTCTCCGGCCGCGAACTGCAACCTTGCAGGTACCTCCCAGGTTCCCGGCCCAACTAAAGCCCCCAGACCCAAATGGAGAGGACCTCCTTGGGGGCCCCATGGGGGCCCTTCAGGCCAGGTAGGTCTTTGGGTCCTGGCTCCTTCGGTTTGGGAGCTGTTGCTGCAGTTGGGCATGTTGGCCGGAGAGTGCTTCTCGGGCCGCGAACTGCAACCTTGCAGGAATCTCCCAGGTTCCCGGCCCAACGAAAGCCCCCAGACCCAAATTGAGAGGGGCTGCTTGGGGGCCCCCTGGGGGCCCTTCAGGCCAGCTAGGTCTTTGGGTCCTGGCTCCTTCGCTTTGGGAGCTGTTGCTGCAGTTGGGCATGTTGGCCGGAGAGTGCTTCTCGGGCCGCGAACTGCAACCTTGCAGGAATCTCCCAGGTTCCCGGCCCAACGAAAGCCCCCAGACCCAAATTGAGAGGGGCTGCTTGGGGGCCCCCTGGGGGCCCTTCAGGCCACCTAGGTCTTTGTGTCCTGGCTCCTTCGCTTTGGGAGCTGTTGCTGCAGTTGGGCATGTTGGCCGGAGAGTGCTTCTTGGGCCGCGAACTGTAACTTGCAGGTACCTCTCAGGTATACATGCCCAACGAAAGCCCCCAGACCCAAATGGAGAGGGGCTGCTTGGTGGCCTTCTGGGGGCCCTTCAGGCCAGCTAGGTCTTTGGGTCCTGGCTCCTTCGGTTTGGGAGCTGTTGCTGCAGTTGGGCATGTTGGCCGGAGAGTGCTTCTCGGGCCGCGAACTGCAACCTTGCAGGAATCTCCAATGTTCCCGGCCCAACGAAAGCCCCCAGACCCAAATTGAGAGGGGCTGCTTGAGGGCTCCCTGGGGGCCCTTCAGGCCAGCTAGATCTTTGGGTCCTGGCTCCTTCGCTTTGGGAGCTGTTGCTGCAGTTGGGCATGTTGGCCGGAGAGTGCTTCTCGGACCGCGAACTGCAACCTTGCAGGAATCTCCCAGGTTCCCGGCCCAACGAAAGCCCCCAGACCCAAATGGAGAGGGGCTGCTTGGGGGCCCCCTGGGGGCCCTTCAGGCCAGCTAGGTCTTTGGGTCCTGGCTCCTTCGCTTTGGGAGCTGTTGCTGCAGTTGAGCATGTTGGCCGGAGAGTGCTTCTCGGGCCGCGAACTGCAACCTTGCAGGTACATCTCAGGTATCCATGCCCAACGAAAGCCCCCAGACCCAAATGGAGAGGGGCTGCTTGGGGGCCCCCTGGGGGCCCTTCAGGCCAGCTAGGTCTTTGGGTCCTGGCTCCTTCGCTTTGTGAGCTGTTGCTGCAGTTGGGCATGTTGGCCGGAGAGTGCTTCTCGGGCCGCGAACTGCAACCTTGCAGGATTCTCCCAGGTTCCATGCCCAACGAAAGCCCCCAGACCCAAATTGAGAGGGGCTGCTTGGGGGCCCCCTGGGGGCCCTTCAGGCCAGCTAGGTCTTTGGGTCCTGGCTCCTTTGCTTTGGGAGCTGTTGCTGCAGTTGGGCATGTTGGCCGGAGAGTGCTTCTCGGGCCGCGAACTGTAGCCTTGCAGGTACCTCTCAGGTATCCATGCCCAACGAAAGCCCCCAGACCCAAATTGAGAGGGGCTGCTTGCGGGCCCCCTGGGGGCCCTTCAGGCCAGCTAGGTCTTTGGGTCCTGGCTCCTTCGCTTTGGGAGCTGTTGCTGCAGTTGGGCATGTTGGCCGGAGAGTGCTTCTCGGGCCGCGAACTGCCACCTTGCTGGTACCTCCCAGGTTCCTGGCCCAACGAAAGCCCCCAGACCCAAATGGAGAGGGGCTGCTTGGGGGCCCCCTGGGGGCCCTTCAGGCCAGCTAGGTCTTTGGGTCCTGGCTCCTTCGCTTTGGGAGCTGTTGCTGCAGTTGGGCATGTTGGCCGGAGAGTGCTTCTCGGGCCGCGTACTGCAACCTTGCAGGTACCTCCCAGGTTCCCGGCCCAACTAAAGCCCCCAGACCCAAATGGAGAGGAGCTCCTTGGGGGCCCCATGGGGGCCCTTCAGGCCAGCTAGGTCTTTGGGTCCTGGCTCCTTCGGTTTGGGAGCTGTTGCTGCAGTTGGGCATGTTGGCCGGAGAGTGCTTCTCCGGCCGCGAACTGCAACCTTGCAGGTACCTCCCAGGTTCCCGGCCCAACTAAAGCCCCCAGACCCAAATGGAGAGGACGTCCTTGGGGGCCCCATGGGGGCCCTTCAGGCCAGCTAGGTCTTTGGGTCCTGGCTCCTTCGCTTTGGGAGCTGTTGCTGCAGTTGGGCATGTTGGCCGGAGAGTGCTTCTCGGGCCGCGAACTGCAACCTTGCAGGAATCTCCCAGGTTCCCGGCCCAACGAAAGCCCCCAGACCCAAATTGAGAGGGGCTGCTTGGGGGCCCCCTGGGGGCCCTTCAGGCCAGCTAGGTCTTTGGGTCCTGGCTCCTTCGCTTTGGGAGCTGTTGCTGCAGTTGGGCATGTTGGCCGGAGAGTGCTTCTCGGGCCGCGAACTGCAACCTTGCAGGAATCTCCCAGGTTCCCGGCCCAACGAAAGCCCCCAGACCCAAATTGAGAGGGGCTGCTTGGGGGCCCCCTGGGGGCCCTTCAGGCCAGCTAGGTCTTTGGGTCCTGGCTCCTTCGGTTTGGGAGCTGTTGCTGCAGTTGAGCATGTTGGCCGGAGAGTGCTTCTCGGGCCGCGAACTGCAACCTTGCAGGATTCTCCCAGGTTCCCGGCCCAACGAAAGCCCCCAGACCCAAATGGAGAGGGGCTGCTTGGGGCCCCCCTGGGGGCCCTTCAGGCCAGCTAGGTCTTTGGGTCCTGGCTCCTTCGCTTTGGGAGCTGTTGCTGCAGTTGGGCATGTTGGCCGGAGAGTGCTTCTCGGGCCGCGAACTGCAACCTTGCAGGTACCTCCCAGGTTCCTGGCCCAACGAAAGCCCCCAGACCCAAATGGAGAGGGGCTGCTTGGGGGCCCCCTGGGGGCCCTTCAGGCCACCTAGGTCTTTGGGTCCTGGCTCCTTCGCTTTGGGAGCTGTTGCTGCAGTTGGGCATGTTGGCCGGAGAGTGCTTCTCGGGCCGCGTACTGCAACCTTGCAGGTACCTCCCAGGTTCCCGGCCCAACTAAAGCCCCCAGACCCAAATGGAGAGGAGCTCCTTGGGGGCCCCATGGGGGCCCTTCAGGCCAGCTAGGTCTTTGGGTCCTGGCTCCTTCGGTTTGGGAGCTGTTGCTGCAGTTGGGCATGTTGGCCGGAGAGTGCTTCTCCGGCCGCGAACTGCAACCTTGCAGGTACCTCCCAGGTTCCCGGCCCAACGAAAGCCCCCAGACCCAAATGGAGAGGGGCTGCTTGGGGGCCCCATGGGGGCCCTTCAGGCCAGGTAGGTCTTTGGGTCCTGGCTCCTTCGCTTTGGGAGCTGTTGCTGCAGTTGGGCATGTTGGCCGGAGAGTGCTTCTCGGGCCGCGAACTGCAACCTTGCAGGAATCTCCCAGGTTCCCGGCCCAACGAAAGCCCCCAGACCCAAATTGAGAGGGGCTGCTTGGGGGCCCCCTGGGGGCCCTTCAGGCCAGCTAGGTCTTTGGGTCCTGGCTCCTTCGCTTTGGGAGCTGTTGCTGCAGTTGGGCATGTTGGCCGGAGAGTGCTTCTCGGACCGCGAACTGCAACCTTGCAGGAATCTCCCAGGTTCCCGGCCCAACGAAAGCCCCCAGACCCAAATTGAGAGGGGCTGCTTGGGGGCCCCCTGGGGGCCCTTCAGGCCAGCTAGGTCTTTGGGTCCTGGCTCCTTCGGTTTGGGAGCTGTTGCTGCAGTTGAGCATGTTGGCCGGAGAGTGCTTCTCGGGCCGCGAACTGCAACCTTGCAGGATTCTCCCAGGTTCCCGGCCCAACGAAAGCCCCCAGACCCAAATGGAGAGGGGCTGCTTGGGGCCCCCCTGGGGGCCCTTCAGGCCAGCTAGGTCTTTGGGTCCTGGCTCCTTCGGTTTGGGAGCTGTTGCTGCAGTTGGGCATGTTGGCCGGAGAGTGCTTCTCGGGCCGCGAACTGCAACCTTGCAGGAATCTCCCAGATTCCATGCCCAACGAAAGCCCCCAGACCCAAATTGAGAGGGGCTGCTTGGGGGCCCCCTGGGGGCCCTTCAGGCCAGCTAGGTCTTTGGGTCCTGGCTCCTTCGCTTTGGGAGCTGTTGCTGCAGTTGGGCATGTTGGCCGGAGAGTGCTTCTCGGGCCGCGAACTGCAACCTTGCAGGAATCTCCCAGGTTCCCGGCCCAACGAAAGCCCCCAGACCCAAATTGAGAGGGGCTGCTTGGGGGCCCCCTGGGGGCCCTTCAGGCCACCTAGGTCTTTGGGTCCTGGCTCCTTCGCTTTGGGAGCTGTTGCTGCAGTTGAGCATGTTGGCCGGAGAGTGCTTCTCGGGCCGCGAACTGTAACCTTGCAGGTACCTCTCAGGTATCCATGCCCAACGAAAGCCCCCAGACCCAAATTGAGAGGGGCTGCTTGGGGGCCTTCTGGGGGCCCTTCAGGCCAGCTAGGTCTTTGGGTCCTGGCTCCTTCGCTTTGGGAGCTGTTGCTGGATATTGGGCATGTTGGCCGGAGAGTGCTTCTCGGGCCGCGAACTGCCACCTTGCTGGTATCTCCCAGGTTCTCAGCCTAAAGAAAGCCCCCAGACCCAAATGGAGAGGGGCTGCTTGGGGGACCCCTTGGGGCACTTCAGGCCAGCTAGGTCTTTGGGTCCTGGCTCCTTCGCTTTGGGAGCTGTTGCTGCAGTTGGGCATGTTGTCCGGAGAGTGCTTCTCCGGCCGCGAACTGCAACCTTGCAGGAATCTCCCAGGTTCCCGGCCCAACGAAAGCCCCCAGACCCAAATGGAGAGGGGCTGCTTGGGGGCCCCCTGGGGGCCCTTCAGGCCAGCTAGGTCTTTGTGTCCTGGCTCATTCGGTTTGGGAGCTGTTGCTGACGTTGGGCATGTTGGCCGGAGAGTGCTTCTCGGGCCGCGAACTGCAACCTTGCAGGTACCTCCCAGGTTCCCGGCCCAACGAAAGCCCCCAGACCCAAATGGAGATGAGCTCCTTGGGGGCCCCCTGGGGGCCCTTCAGGCCAGCTAGGTCTTTGGGTCCTGGCTCCTTCGCTTTGGGAGCTGTTGCTGCAGTTGGGCATGTTGGCCGGAGAGTGCTTCTCGGGCCGCGAACTGCAACCTTGTAGGAATCTCCCAGGTTCCCGGCCCAACGAAAGCCCCCAGACCCAAATTGAGAGGGGCTGCTTGAGGGCCCCCTGGGGGCCCTTCAGGCCAGCTAGGTCTTTGGGTCCTGGCTCCTTCGCTTTGGGAGCTGTTGCTGACGTTGGGCATGTTGGCCGGAGAGTGCTTCTCGGGCCGCGAACTGCAACCTTGCAGGAATCTCCCAGGTTCCCGGCCCAACGAAAGCCCCCAGACCCAAATGGAGAGGGGCTGCTTGGGGGCCCCCTGGGGGCCCTTCAGGCCACCTAGGTCTTTGGGTCCTGGCTCCTTCGGTTTGGGAGCTGTTGCTGCAGTTGAGAATGTTGGCCGGAGAGTGCTTCTCGGGCCGCGAACTGTAATCTTGCAGGTACATCTCAGGTATCCATGCCCAACGAAAGCCCCCAGACCCAAATGGAGAGGGGCTGCTTGGGGGACCCCTGGGGGCCCTTCAGGCCAGCTAGGTCTTTGGGTCCTGGCTCCTTCGGTTTGGGAGCTGTTGCTGCAGTTGGGCATGTTGGCCGGAGAGTGCTTCTCGGGCCGCGAACTGCAACCTTGCAGGAATCTCCCAGGTTCCATGCCCAACGAAAGCCCCCAGACCCAAATTGAGAGGGGCTGCTTGCGGGCCCCCTGGGGGCCCTTCAGGCCAGCTAGGTCTTTGGGTCCTGGCTCCTTCGCTTTGGGAGCTGTTGCTGCAGTTGGGCATGTTGGCCGGAGAGTGCTTCTCGGGCCGCGAACTGCAACCTTGCAGGAATCTCCCAGGTTCCCGGCCCAACGAAAGCCCCCAGACCCAAATTGAGAGGGGCTGCTTGGGGGCCCCCTGGGGGCCCTTCAGGCCAGCTAGGTCTTTGGGTCCTGGCTCCTTCGGTTTGGGAGCTGTTGCTGCAGTTGGGCATGTTGGGCGGAGAGTGCTTCTCGGGCCGCGAACTGTAACCTTGCAGGTACCTCTCAGGTATCCATGCCCAACGAAAGCCCCCAGACCCAAATTGAGAGGGGCTGCTTGGGGGCCCCCTGGGGGCCCTTCAGGCCAGCTAGGTCTTTGGGTCCTGGCTCCTTCGCTTTGGGAGCTGTTGCTGCAGTTGGGCATGTTGGCCGGAGAGTGCTTCTCGGGCCGCGAACTGCAACCTTGCAGGTACCTCCCAGGTTCCTGGCCCAACGAAAGCCCCCAGACCCAAATGGAGAGGGGCTGCTTGGGGGCCCCCTGGGGGCCCTTCAGGCCAGCTAGGTCTTTGGGTCCTGGCTCCTTCGCTTTGGGAGCTGTTGCTGCAGTTGGGCATGTTGGCCGGAGAGTGCTTCTCGGGCCGCGAACTGCAACCTTGCAGGAATCTCCCAGGTTCCCGGCCCAACGAAAGCCCCCAGACCCAAATTGAGAGGGGCTGCTTGGGGGCCCCCTGGGGGCCCTTCAGGCCAGCTAGGTCTTTGGGTCCTGGCTCCTTCGGTTTGGGAGCTGTTGCTGCAGTTGGGCATGTTGGCCGGAGAGTGCTTCTCGGGCCGCGAACTGCAACCTTGCAGGAATCTCCCAGGTTCCCGGCCCAACGTAAGCCCCCAGACCCAAATTGAGAGGGGCTGCTTGGGGGCCCCCTGGGGGCCCTTCAGGCCAGCTAGGTCTTTGGGTCCTGGCTCCTTCGGTTTGGGAGCTGTTGCTGCAGTTGGGCATGTTGGCCGGAGAGTGCTTCTCGGGCCGCGAACTGTAACCTTGCAGGAACCTCTCAGGTATCCATGCCCAACGAAAGCCCCCAGACCCAAATTGAGAGGGGCTGCTTGGTGGCCCCCTGGGGGCCCATCAGGCCAGCTAGGTCTTTGGGTCCTGGCTCCTTCGCTTTGGGAGCTGTTGCTGCAGTTGGGCATGTTGGCCGGAGAGTGCTTCTCGGGCCGCGAACTGCAACCTTGCAGGTACCTCCCAGGTTCCCGGCCCAACGAAAGCCCCCAGACCCAAATGGAGAGGGGCTGCTTGGGGGCCCCCTGGGGGCCCTTCAGGCCAGCTAGGTCTTTGGGTCCTCCTCCTTCGGTTTGGGAGCTGTTGCTGCAGTTGGGCATGTTGGCCGGAGAGTGCTTCTCGGGCCGCGTACTGCAACCTTGCAGGTACCTCCCAGGTTCCCGGCCCAACGAAAGCCCCCAGACCCAAATGGAGAGGAGCTCCTTGGGGGCCACCTGGGGGCCCTTCAGGCCAGCTAGGTCTTTGGGTCCTGGCTCCTTCGGTTTGGGAGCTGTTGCTGCAGTTGGGCATGTTGGCCGGAGAGTGCTTCTCGGGCCGCGAACTGCAACCTTGCAGGATTCTCCCAGGTTCCCGGCCCAACGAAAGCCCCCAGACCCAAATTGAGAGGGGCTGCTTGGGGGCCCCCTGGGGGCCCTTCAGGCCAGCTAGGTCTTTGGTTCCTGGCTCCTACGCTTTGGGAGCTGTTGCTGCAGTTGGGCATGTTGGCCGGAGAGTGCTTCTCCGGCCGCGAACTGCAACCTGGCAGGTACCTCCCAGGTTCCCGGCCCAACGAAAACCCCCAGACCCAAATGGAGAGGGGCTGCTTGGGGGCCCCCTGGGGGCCCTTCAGGCCAGCTAGGTCTTTGGGTCCTGGCTCCTTCGCTTTGGGAGCTGTTGCTGCAGTTGGGCATGTTGGCCGGAGAGTGCTTCTCGGGCCGCGAACTGTAACTTGCAGGTACCTCTCAGGTATACATGCCCAACGAAAGCCCCCAGACCCAAATGGAGAGGGGCTGCTTGGGGGCCTTCTGGGGGCCCTTCAGGCCAGCTAGGTCTTTGGGTCCTGGCTCCTTCGCTTTGGGAGCTGTTGCTGGATATTGGGCATGTTGGCCGGAGAGTGCTTCTCGGGCCGCGAACTGCAACCTTGCTCGTATCTCCAAGGTTCTCAGCCTAAAGAAAGCCCCCAGACCCAAATGGAGAGGGGCTGCTTGGGGGCCCCCTGGGGGCATTTCAGGCCAGCTAGGTCTTTGGGTCCTGGCTCCTTCGCTTTGGGAGCTGTTGCTGCAGTTGGGCATGTTGGCCGGAGAGTGCTTCTCGGGCCGCGAACTGCAACCTTGCAGGAATCTCCCAGGTTCCATGCCCAACGAAAGCCCCCAGACCCAAATGGAGAGGGGCTGCTTGGGGGCCCCCTGGGGGCCCTTCAGGCCAGCTAGGTCTTTGTGTCCTGGCTCATTCGGTTTGGGAGCTGTTGCTGACGTTGTGCATGTTGGCCGGAGAGTGCTTCTCGGGCCGCGAACTGCAACCTTGCAGGAATCTCCCAGGTTCCCGGCCCAACGAAAGCCCCCAGACCCAAATGGAGAGGGGCTGCTTGGGGGCCCCCTGGGGGCCCTTCAGGCCAGCTAGGTCTTTGGGTCCTGGCTCCTTCGCTTTGGGAGCTGTTGCTGCAGTTGGGCATGTTGGCCGGAGAGTGCTTCTCCGGCCGCGAACTGCAACCTTGCAGGAATCTCCCAGGTTCCCGGCCCAACGAAAGCCCCCAGACCCAAATGGAGATAAGCTCCTTGGGGGCCCCCGGGGGCCCTTCAGGCCAGCTAGGTCTTTGGGTCCTGGCTCCTTCGCTTTGGGAGCTGTTGCTGCAGTTGGGCATGTTGGGCGGAGAGTGCTTCTTGGGCCGCGAACTGTAACTTGCAGGTACCTCTCAGGTATACATGCCCAACGAAAGCCCCCAGACCCAAATGGAGAGGGGCTGCTTGGGGGCCTTCTGGGGGCCCTTCAGGCCAGCTAGGTCTTTGGGTCCTGGCTCCTTCGCTTTGGGAGCTGTTGCTGGATATTGGGCATGTTGGCCGGAGAGTGCTTCTCGGGCCGCGAACTGCAACCTTGCAGGAATCTCCCAGGTTCCCGGCCCAACGAAAGCCCCCAGACCCAAATGGAGAGGGGCTGCTTGGGGGCCCCCTGGGGGCCCTTCAGGCCAGCTAGGTCTTTGTGTCCTGGCTCATTCGGTTTGGGAGCTGTTGCTGACGTTGTGCATGTTGGCCGGAGAGTGCTTCTCGGGCCTCGAACTGCAACCTTGCAGGAATCTCCCAGGTTCCCGGCCCAACGAAAGCCCCCAGACCCAAATGGAGAGGGGCTGCTTGGGGGACCCCTGGGGGCCCTTCAGGCCAGCTAGGTCTTTGGGTCCTGGCTCCTTCGCTTTGGGAGCTGTTGCTGCAGTTGGGCATGTTGGCCAGAGAGTGCTTCTCCGGCCGCGAACTGCAACCTTGCAGGTACCTCCCAGGTTCCCGGCCCAACGAAAGCCCCCAGACCCAAATGGAGATAAGCTCCTTGGGGGCCCCCTGGGGGCCCTTCAGGCCAGCTAGGTCTTTGGGTCCTGGCTCCTTCGCTTTGGGAGCTGTTGCTGCAGTTGGGCATGTTGGCCGGAGAGTGCTTCTCGGGCCGCGAACTGTAACCTTGCAGGAATCTCCCAGGTTCCCGGCCCATCGAAAGCCCCCAGACCCAAATTGAGAGGGGCTGCTTGAGGGCCCCCTGGGGGCCCTTCAGGCCAGCTAGGTCTTTGGGTCCTGGCGCCTTCGCTTTGGGAGCTGTTGCTGCAGTTGGGCATGTTGGCCGGAGAGTGCTTCTCGGGCCGCGAACTGTAACCTTGCAGGTACATCTCAGGTATCCATGCCCAACGAAAGCCCCCAGACCCAAATTGAGAGGGGCTGCTTGGTGGCCCCCGGGGGCCCTTCAGGCCAGCTAGGTCTTTGGGTCCTGGCTCCTTTGGTTTGGGAGCTGTTGCTGCAGTTGAGCATGTTGGCCGGAGAGTGCTTCTCGGGCCGCGAACTGTAACCTTGCAGGTACCTCTCAGGTATCCATGCCCAACGAAAGCCCCCAGACCCAAATTGAGAGGGGCTGCTTGGTGGCCCCCTGGGGGCCCTTCAGGCCAGCTAGGTCTTTGGGTCCTGGCTCCTTCGCTTTGGGAGCTGTTGCTGCAGTTGGGCATGTTGGCCGGAGAGTGCTTCTCGGGCCGCGAACTGCAACCTTGCAGGAATCTCCCAGGTTCCTGGCCCAACGAAAGCCCCCAGACCCAAATGGAGAGGGGCTGCTTGGGGGCCCCCTGGGGGCCCTTCAGGCCAGCTAGGTCTTTGGGTCCTGGCTCCTTCGCTTTGGGAGCTGTTGCTGGATATTGGGCATGTTGGCCGGAGAGTGCTTCTCGGGCCGCGAACTGCAACCTTGCTGGTATCTCCCAGGTTCTCAGCCTAAAGAAAGCCCCCAGACCCAAATGGAGAGGGGCTGCTTGGGGGCCCCATGGGGGCACTTCAGGCCAGCTAGGTCTTTGGGTCCTGGCTCCTTCGCTTTGGGAGCTGTTGCTGGATATTGGGCATGTTGGCCGGAGAGTGCTTCTCGGGCCGCGAACTGCAACCTTGCTGGTATCTCCCAGGTTCTCAGCCTAAAGAAAGCCCCCAGACCCAAATGGAGAGGGGCTGCTTGGGGGCCCCATGGGGGCACTTCAGGCCAGCTAGGTCTTTGGGTCCTGGCTCCTTCGCTTTGGGAGCTGTTGCTGCAGTTGGGCATGTTGGCCGGAGAGTGCTTCTCGGGCCGCGAACTGCAACCTTGCAGGAATCTCCCAGGTTCCCGGCCCAACGAAAGCCCCCAGACCCAAATTGAGAGGGGCTGCTTGAGGGCCCCCTGGGGGCCCTTCAGGCCAGCTAGGTCTTTGTGTCCTGGCTCATTCGGTTTGGGAGCTGTTGCTGACGTTGGGCATGTTGGCCGGAGAGTGCTTCTCGGGCCTCGAACTGCAACCTTGCAGGAATCTCCCAGGTTCCCGGCTTAACGAAAGCCCCCAGACCCAAATGGAGAGGGGCTGCTTGGGGGACCCCTGGGGGCCCTTCAGGCCAGCTAGGTCTTTGGGTCCTGGCTCCTTCGGTTTGGGAGCTGTTGCTGCAGTTGGGCATGTTGGCCGGATAGTGCTTCTCCGGCCGCGAACTGCAACCTTGCAGGTAGCTCCCAGGTTCCCGGCCCAACGAAAGCCCCCAGACCCAATTTGAGAGGGGCTGCTTGGGGGCCCCCTGGGGGCCCTTCAGGCCAGCTAGGTCTTTGGGTCCTGGCTCCTTCGGTTTGGGAGCTGTTGCTGCAGTTGGGCATGTTGGCCGGAGAGTGCTTCTCGTGCCGCGAACTGTAACCTTGCAGGTACATCTCAGGTATCCATGCCCAACGAAAGCCCCCAGACCCAAATTGAGAGGGGCTGCTTGGTGGTCCCCTGGGGGCCCTTCAGGCCAGCTAGGTCTTTGGGTCCTGGCTCCTTCGCTTTGGGAGCTGTTGCTGCAGTTGGGCATGTTGGCCGGAGAGTGCTTCTCGGGCCGCGAACTGCAACCTTGCAGGTACCTCCCAGGTTCCTGGCCCAACGAAAGCCCCCAGACCCAAATGGAGAGGACCTCCTTGGGGGCCCCCTGGGGGCCCTTCAGGCCAGCTAGGTCTTTGGGTCCTGGCTCCTTCGCTTTGGGAGCTGTTGCTGCAGTTGGGCATGTTGGCCGGAGAGTGCTTCTCGGGCCGCGAACTGCAACCTTGCAGGTACCTCCCAGGTTCCCGGCCCAACGAAAGCCCCCAGACCCAAATGGAGAGGAGCTCCTTGGGGGCCCCCTGGGGGCCCTTCAGGCCAGCTAGGTCTTTGGGTCCTGGCTCCTTCACTTTGGGAGCTGTTGCTGCAGTTGGGCATGTTGGCCGGAGAGTGCTTCTCCGGCCGCGAACTGCAACCTTGCAGGTACCTCCCAGGTTCCCGGCCCAACTAAAGCCCCCAGACCCAAATGGAGAGGACCTCCTTGGGGGCCCCATGGGGGCCCTTCAGGCCAGGTAGGTCTTTGGGTCCTGGCTCCTTCGCTTTGGGAGCTGTTGCTGCAGTTGGGCATGTTGGCCGGAGAGTGCTTCTCGGGCCGCGAACTGCAACCTTGCAGGAATCTCCCAGGTTCCCGGCCCAACGAAAGCCCCCAGACCCAAATTGAGAGGGGCTGCTTGGGGGCCCCCTGGCGGCCCTTCAGGCCAGCTAGGTCTTTGGGTCCTGGCTCCTTCGCTTTGGGAGCTGTTGCTGCAGTTGGGCATGTTGGCCGGAGAGTGCTTCTCGGGCCGCGAACTGCAACCTTGCAGGTACCTCCCAGGTTCCTAGCCCAACGAAAGCCCCCAGACCCAAATGGAGAGGGGCTGCTTGGGGGCCCCCTGGGGGCCCTTCAGGCCAGCTAGGTCTTTGGGTCCTGGCTGCTTCGCTTTGGGAGCTGTTGCTGCAGTTGGGCATGTTGGCCGGAGAGTGCTTCTCGGGCCGCGTACTGCAACCTTACAGGTACCACCCAGGTTCCCGGCCCAACTAAAGCCCCCAGACCCAAATGGAGAGGAGCTCCTTGGGGGCCCCATGGGGGCCCTTCAGGCCAGCTAGGTCTTTGGGTCCTGGCTCCTTCGGTTTGGGAGCTGTTGCTGCAGTTGGGCATGTTGGCCGGAGAGTGCTTCTCGGGCCGCGAACTGCAACCTTGCAGGAATCTCCCAGGTTCCCGGCCCAACGAAAGCCCCCAGACCCAAATGGAGAGGGGCTGCTTGGGGGCCCCCTGGGGGCCCTTCAGGCCAGCTAGGTCTTTGGGTCCTGGCTCCTTCGGTTTGGGAGCTGTTGCTGCAGTTGAGCATGTTGGCCGGAGAGTGCTTCTCGGGCCGCGAACTGCAACCTTGCAGGATTCTCCCAGGTTCCCGGCCCAACGAAAGCCCCCAGACCCAAATTGAGAGGGGCTGCTTGGGGGCCCCCTGGGGGCCCTTCAGGCCAGCTAGGTCTTTGTGTCCTGGCTCATTCGGTTTGGGAGCTGTTGCTGCAGTTGGGCATGTTGGCCGGAGAGTGCTTCTCGGGCCGCGAACTGCAACCTTGCAGGAATCTCCCAGGTATACATGACCAACGAAAGCCCCCAGACCCAAATGGAGAGGGGCTGCTTGGGGGCCCCATGGGGGCACTTCAGGCCAGCTAGGTCTTTGGGTCCTGGCTCCTTCGCTTTGGGAGCTGTTGCTGCAGTTGGGCATGTTGGCCGGAGAGTGCTTCTCGGGCCTCGAACTGCAACCTTGCAGGAATCTCCCAGGTTCCCGGCCCAACTAAAGCCCCCAGACCCAAATGGAGAGGGGCTGCTTGGGGGCCCCCTGGGGGCCCTTCAGGCCAGCTAGGTCTTTGGGTCCTGGCTCCTTCGCTTTGGGAGCTGTTGCTGCAGTTGGGCATGTTGGCCGGAGAGTGCTTCTCCGGCCGCGAACTGCAACCTTGCAGGAATCTCCCAGGTTCTCAGCCTAAAGAAAGCCCCCAGACCCAAATGGAGAGGGGCTGCTTGGGGGCCCCCTGGGGGCCCTTCAGGCCAGCTAGGTCTTTGGGTCCTGGCTCCTTCGCTTTGGGAGCTGTTGCTGCAGTTGGGCATGTTGGCCGGAGAGTGCTTCTCCGGCCGCGAACTGCAACCTTGCAGGAATCTCCCAGGTTCCCGGCCCAACGTTAGCCCCCAGACACAAATGGAGAGGGGCTGCTTGGGGGCCCCCTGGGGGCCCTTCAGGCCAGCTAGGTCTTTGTGTCCTGGCTCATTCGGTTTGGGAGCTGTTGCTGACGTTGGGCATGTTGGCCGGAGAGTGCTTCTCGGGCCGCGAACTGCAACCTTGCAGGAATCTCCCAGGTTCCCGGCCCAACGAAAGCCCCCAGACCCAAATGGAGAGGGGCTGCTTGGGTGCCCCCTGGGGGCCCTTCAGGCCAGCTAGGTCTTTGGGTCCTGGCTCCTTCGCTTTGGGAGCTGTTGCTGCAGTTGGGCATGTTGGCCGGAGAGTGCTTCTCCGGCCGCGAACTTCAACCTTGCAGGTACCTCCCAGGTTCCCGGCCCAACTAAAGCCCCCAGACCCAAATGGAGATGAGCTATTTGGGGGCCCCCTGGGGGCCCTTCAGGCCAGCTAGGTCTTTGGGTCCTGGCTCCTTCGCTTTGGGAGCTGTTGCTGGATATTGGGCATGTTGGCCGGAGAGTGCTTCTCGGGCCGCGAACTGCAACCTTGCTGGTATCTCCCAGGTTCTCAGCCTAAAGAAAGCCCCCAGACCCAAATGGAGAGGGGCTGCTTGGGGCCCCACTGGGGGCCCTTCAGGCCAGCTAGGTCTTTGGGTCCTGGCTCCTTCGGTTTGGGAGCTGTTGCTGCAGTTGGGCATGTTGGCCGGAGAGTGCTTCTCGGGCCGCGAACTGCAACCTTGCAGGAATCTCCCAGATTCCATGCCCAACGAAAGCCCCCAGACCCAAATTGAG